>NW_026728249.1:0-50000 GCF_030684315.1 Stegostoma tigrinum
CTCCCGCCACCCTCCTCCTCCTCTTCCACTCCAGCCACCCTCTTCCTCCTCCTCCTCCTCCTCCACCTCCTCCTCCTCCACTCCCCCCACCCGCCTCCTCCTCCTCCTCCTCCTCCTCCTCCTCCACTCCCCCACCCTCCTCCTCCTCCACTCCCCCACCCTCCTGCGGACTGGCCCCCGCAGCCCTGACCCGCTGACGGGGACTGGCCCCCGCAGCCCTGACCCGCTGACGGGGACTGACCCCCGCAGCCCTGACCCGCTGACGGGGACTGACCCCCGCAGCCCTGACCCGCTGACGGGGACTGACCCCCGCAGCCCTGACCCGCTGACGGGGACTGACCCCCGCAGCCCTGACCCGCTGACGGGGACTGACCCCCGCAGCCCTGACCCGCTGACGGGGACTGACCCCCGCAGCCCTGACCCGCTGACGGGGACTGACCCCCGCAGCCCTGACCCGCTGACGGCGATTTCCCACCGCAGCCCTGACATGCTCACAGGGACTGGCCCGCGCAGCCCTGACCCGCTCACAGGCACTGGCCCCCGCAGCCCTGACCCGCTGACAGGCACTGGCCCCCGCAGCCCTGAGCCGCTCACGGGGACTGGCCCCCGCAGCCCTGACCCGCTGACGGCGATTTCCCACCGCAGCCCTGACCCGCTGACGGGGACTGACCCCCGCAGCCCTGACCCGCTGACGGGGACTGACCCCCGCAGCCCTGACCCGCTGACGGGGACTGACCCCCGCAGCCCTGACCCGCTGACGGGGACTGACCCCCGCAGCCCTGACCCGCTGACGGGGACTGACCCCCGCAGCCCTGACCCGCTGACGGGGGACTGACCCCCGCAGCCCTGACCCGCTGACGGGGACTGACCCCCGCAGCCCTGACCCGCTGACGGGGACTGACCCCCGCAGCCCTGACCCGCTGACGGGGACTGGCCCCCGCAGCCCTGACCCGCTGACGGGGACTGGCCCCCGCCAGCCCTGACCCGCTGACGGGGACTGGCCCCCGCAGCCCTGACCCGCTGACGGGGACTGGCCCCCGCAGCCCTGACCCGCTGACGGGGACTGGCCCCCGCAGCCCTGACCCGCTGACGGGGACTGGCCCCCGCAGCCCTGACCCGCTGACGGGGACTGGCCCCCGCAGCCCTGACCCGCTGACGGGGACTGGCCCCCGCAGCCCTGACCCGCTGACGGGGACTGGCCCCCGCAGCCCTGACCCGCTGACGGGGACTGGCCCCCGCAGCCCTGACCCGCTGACGGGGACTGACCCCCGCAGCCCTGACCCGCTGACGGGGACTGACCCCCGCAGCCCTGACCCGCTGACGGCGATTTCCCACCGCAGCCCTGACATGCTCACAGGGACTGGCCGCGCAGCCCTGACCCGCTCACAGGCACTGGCCCCCGCAGCCCTGACCCGCTGACAGGCACTGGCCCCCGCAGCCCTGAGCCGCTCACGGGGACTGGCCCCCCGCAGCCCTGACCCGCTGACGGCGATTTCCCACCGCAGCCCTGACCCGCTGACGGGGACTGACCCCCGCAGCCCTGACCCGCTGACGGGGACTGACCCCCGCAGCCCTGACCCGCTGACGGGGACTGACCCCCGCAGCCCTGACCCGCTGACGGGGACTGACCCCCGCAGCCCTGACCCGCTGACGGGGACTGACCCCCGCAGCCCTGACCCGCTGACGGGGACTGACCCCCGCAGCCCTGACCCGCTGACGGGGACTGACCCCCGCAGCCCTGACCCGCTGACGGGGACTGACCCCCGCAGCCCTGACCCGCTGACGGGGACTGACCCCCGCAGCCCTGACCCGCTGACGGCGATTGGCCCGCGCAGCCCTGACCCGTTCACGGGCAATGGCCCCCGCAGCCCTGAGCCGCTCACGGGGACTGGCCCCCGCAGCCCTGACCCGCTGACGGGGTCTGGCCCCCGCAGCCTGACCCGCTGACGGGGACTGGCCCCCGCAGCGCTGACCCGCTGACGGGGACTGGCCCCCGCAGCCCTGACCCGCTGACGGGGACTGGCCCCCGCAGCCCTGACCCGCTGACGGGGACTGGCCCCCGCAGCCCTGACCCGCTGACGGGGACTGGCCCCCGCAGCCCTGACCCGCTGACGGGGACTGGCCCCCCGCAGCCCTGACCCGCTGACGGGGACTGGCCCCCGCAGCCCTGACCCGCTGACGGGGACTGGCCCCCGCAGCCCTGACCCGCTGACGGGGACTGGCCCCCGCAGCCCTGACCCGCTGACGGGGACTGGCCCCCGCAGCCCTGACCCGCTGACGGGGACTGGCCCCCGCAGCCCTGACCCGCTGACGGGGACTGGCCCCCGCAGCCCTGACCCGCTGACGGGGACTGGCCCCCGCAGCCCTGACCCGCTGACGGGGACTGGCCCCCGCAGCCCTGACCCGCTGACGGGGACTGGCCCCGCAGCCCTGACCCGCTGACGGGGACTGGCCCCCGCAGCCCTGACCCGCTGACGGGGACTGGCCCCCGCAGCCCTGACCCGCTGACGGGGACTGGCCCCCGCAGCCCTGACCCGCTGACGGGGACTGGCCCCCGCAGCCCTGACCCGCTGACGGGGACTGGCCCCCGCAGCCCTGACCCGCTGACGGGGACTGGCCCCCGCAGCCCTGACCCGCTGACGGGGACTGGCCCCCGCAGCCCTGACCCGCTGACGGGGACTGGCCCCCGCAGCCCTGACCCGCTGACGGGGACTGGCCCCCGCAGCCCTGACCCGCTGACGGGGACTGGCCCCCGCAGCCCTGACCCGCTGACGGGGACTGGCCCCCGCAGCCCTGACCCGCTGACGGGGACTGGCCCCGCAGCCTGACCCGCTGACGGGACTGGCCCCGCAGCCCTGACCCGCTGACGGGGACTGGCCCCCGCAGCCCTGACCCGCTGACGGGGACTGGCCCCCGCAGCCCTGACCCGCTGACGGGGACTGGCCCCCGCAGCCCTGACCCGCTGACGGGGACTGGCCCCCGCAGCCCTGACCCGCTGACGGGGACTGGCCCCCGCAGCCCTGACCCGCTGACGGGGGACTGGCCCCCGCAGCCCTGACCCGCTGACGGGGACTGGCCCCCGCAGCCCTGACCCGCTGACGGGGACTGGCCCCCGCAGCCCTGACCCGCTGACGGGGACTGGCCCCCGCAGCCCTGACCCGCTGACGGGGACTGGCCCCCGCAGCCCTGACCCGCTGACGGGGACTGGCCCCCGCAGCCCTGACCCGCTGACGGGGACTGGCCCCCGCAGCCCTGACCCGCTGACGGGGACTGGCCCCCGCAGCCCTGACCCGCTGACGGGGACTGGCCCCCGCAGCCCTGACCCGCTGACGGGGACTGGCCCCCGCAGCCCTGACCCGCTCACGGGGACTGGCCCCCGCAGCCCTGACCCGCTGACGGGGACTGGCCCCCGCAGCCCTGACCTGCTGACGGGGACTGGCCCCCGCAGCCCTGACCCGCTGACGGGGACTGGCCCCCGCAGCCCTGACCCGCTGACGGGGACTGGCCCCCGCAGCCCTGACCCGCTGACGGGGACTGGCCCCCGCAGCCCTGACCCGCTGACGGGGACTGGCCCCCGCAGCCCTGACCCGCTGACGGGGACTGGCCCCCGCAGCCCTGACCCGCTGACGGGGACTGGCCCCCGCAGCCCTGACCCGCTGACGGGGACTGGCCCCCGCAGCCCTGACCCGCTGACGGGGACTGGCCCCCGCAGCCCTGACCCGCTGACGGGGACTGGCCCCGCAGCCCTGACCCGCTGACGGGACTGGCCCCCGCAGCCCTGACCCGCTGACGGGGACTGGCCCCCGCAGCCCTGACCCGCTGACGGGGACTGGCCCCCGCAGCCCTGACCCGCTGACGGGGACTGGCCCCCGCAGCCCTGACCCGCTGACGGGGACTGGCCCCCGCAGCCCTGACCCGCTGACGGGGACTGGCCCCCGCAGCCCTGACCCGCTGACGGGGACTGGCCCCCGCAGCCCTGACCCGCTGACGGGGACTGGCCCCCGCAGCCCTGACCCGCTGACGGGGACTGGCCCCCGCAGCCCTGACCCGCTGACGGGGACTGGCCCCCGCAGCCCTGACCGCTGACGGGGACTGGCCCCCCGCAGCCCTGACCCGCTGACGGGGACTGGCCCCCGCAGCCCTGACCCGCTGACGGGGACTGGCCCCCGCAGCCCTGACCCGCTGACGGGGACTGGCCCCCGCAGCCCTGACCCGCTGACGGGGACTGGCCCCCGCAGCCCTGACCCGCTGACGGGGACTGGCCCCCGCAGCCCTGACCCGCTGACGGGGACTGGCCCCCGCAGCCCTGACCCGCTGACGGGGACTGGCCCCGCAGCCCTGACCCGCTGACGGGGACTGGCCCCCGCAGCCCTGACCCGCTGACGGGGACTGGCCCCCGCAGCCCTGACCCGCTGACGGGGACTGGCCCCCCGCAGCCCTGACCCGCTGACGGGGACTGGCCCCCGCAGCCCTGACCCGCTGACGGGGACTGGCCCCCGCAGCCCTGACCCGCTGACGGGGACTGGCCCCCGCAGCCCTGACCCGCTCACGGGGACTGGCCCCCGCAGCCCTGACCCGCTCACGGGGACTGGCCCCCGCAGCCCTGACCCGCTCACGGGGACTGGCCCCCGCAGCCCTGACCCGCTCACGGGGACTGGCCCCCGCAGCCCTGACCCGCTCACGGGGACTGGCCCCCGCAGCCCTGACCCGCTCACGGGGACTGGCCCCCGCAGCCCTGACCCGCTCACGGGGACTGGCCCCCGCAGCCCTGACCCGCTCACGGGGACTGGCCCCCGCAGCCCTGACCCGCTCACGGGGACTGTCCCCCGCAGCCCTCTCTCGCTCACGGGGACTGTCCCCCGCAGCCCTCTCTCGCTCACGGGGACTGGCCCCCGCAGCCCTGACCCGCTCACGGGGACTGGCCCCCGCAGCCCTGACCCGCTCACGGGGACTGGCCCCCGCAGCCCTGACCCGCTCACGGGGACTGGCCCCCGCAGCCCTGACCCGGTCACGGGGACTGGCGCCCGCAGCCCTGACCCGCTGACAGCTATTTGCCACCGCAGCCCTGACCCGCTGACAGCTATTTGCCACCGCAGCCCTGACCCGCTAATAGGAATGGCCTCCGCAGCCCTGACCCGTTCACGGACTGTCCCCCGCAGCCCTCTCTTGCTCACAGGGACTGGTCCCCGCAGCCCTGACCCGCTCACAGGGACTGTCCCCCGCAGCCCTCTCTTGCTCACAGGGACTGGTCCCCGCAGCCCTGACCCGCTCGCGGGGACTGTCCCCCGCAGCCCTGACCCGCTCGCGGGGACTGGCCCCCGCTGCCCTGACCCGCACGCGGGGACTGGCCCCCGCAGCCCTGACCCGCTCGCGGGGACTGGCCCCCGCAGCCCTGACCCGCTCGCGGGGACTGGCCCCCGCAGCCCTGACCCGCTCGCGGGGACTGGCCCCCGCAGCCCTGACCCGCTCGCGGGGACTGGCCCCCGCAGCCCTGACCCGCTCGCGGGGACTGGCCCCCGCAGCCCTGACCCGCTCGCGGGGACTGGCCCCCGCAGCCCTGACCCGCTCGCGGGGACTGGCCCCCGCAGCCCTGACCCGCTCGCGGGGACTGGCCCCCGCAGCCCTGACCCGCTCGCGGGGACTGGCCCCCGCAGCCCTGACCCGCTCGCGGGGACTGGCCCCCGCAGCCCGGACCCGCTCGCGGGGACTGGCCCCCGCAGCCCGGACCCGCTCGCGGGGACTGGCCCCCGCAGCCCTGACCCGCTCGCGGGGACTGGCCCCCGCAGCCCTGACCCGCTCGCGGGGACTGGCCCCCGCAGCCCTCTCTTGCTCACGGGGACTGGCCCCCGCAGCCCTCTCTTGCTCACGGGGACTGGCCCCCGCAGCCCTCTCTTGCTCACGGGGACTGTCCCCCGCAGCCCTCTCTTGCTCACGGGGACTGGCCCCCGCAGCCCTGACCCGCTCACGGGGACTGGCCCCCGCAGCCCTGACCCGCTCACGGGGACTGGCCCCCGCAGCCCTGACCCGCTCACGGGGACTGGCCCCCGCAGCCCTGACCCGGTCACAGGGACTGGCGCCCGCAGCCCTGACCCGGTCACAGGGTTCTGTACCCTGCAGCCCTGACCCGCTGACAGCTATTTGCCACCGCAGCCCTGACCCGCTGACAGCTATTTGCCACCGCAGCCCTGACCCGCTAATAGGGAATGGCCTCCGCAGCCCTGACCCGTTCACGGACTGTCCCCCGCAGCCCTCTCTTGCTCACAGGGACTGGTCCCCGCAGCCCTGACCCGCTCACAGGGACTGTCCCCTGCAGCCCTCTCTTGCTCACAGGGACTGGTCCCCGCAGCCCTGACCCGCTCGCGGGGACTGTCCCCCGCAGCCCTGACCCGCTCGCGGGGACTGTCCCCCGCAGCCCTGACCCGCTCGCGGGGACTGTCCCCCGCAGCCCTGACCCGCTCGCGGGGACTGGCCCCCGCTGCCCTGACCCGCTCGCGGGGACTGGCCCCCGCAGCCCTGACCCGTTCGCGGGGACTGGCCCCCGCAGCCCTGACCCGTTCGCGGGGACTGGCCCCCGCAGCCCTGACCCGTTCGCGGGGACTGGCCCCCGCAGCCCTGACCCGCTCGCGGGGACTGGCCCCCGCAGCCCTGACCCGCTCGCGGGGACTGGCCCCCGCAGCCCTGACCCGCTCGCGGGGACTGGCCCCCGCAGCCCTGACCCGCTCGCGGGGACTGGCCCCCGCAGCCCTGACCCGCTCGCGGGGACTGGCCCCCGCAGCCCTGACCCGCTCGCGGGGACTGGCCCCCGCAGCCCTGACCCGCTCGCGGGGACTGGCCCCCGCAGCCCTGACCCGCTCGCGGGGACTGGCCCCCGCAGCCCTGACCCGCTCGCGGGGACTGGCCCCCGCAGCCCTGACCCGCTCGCGGGGACTGGCCCCCGCAGCCCTGACCCGCTCGCGGGGACTGGCCCCCGCAGCCCTGACCCGCTCGCGGGGACTGGCCCCCGCAGCCCTGACCCGCTCGCGGGGACTGGCCCCCGCAGCCCTGACCCGCTCGCGGGGACTGGCCCCCGCAGCCCTGACCCGCTCGCGGGGACTGGCCCCCGCAGCCCTGACCCGCTCGCGGGGACTGGCCCCCGCAGCCCTGACCCGCTCGCGGGGACTGGCCCCCGCAGCCCTGACCCGCTCGCGGGGACTGGCCCCCGCAGCCCTGACCCGCTCGCGGGGACTGGCCCCCGCAGCCCTGACCCGCTCGCGGGGACTGGCCCCCGCAGCCCTGACCCGCTCGCGGGGACTGGCCCCCGCAGCCCTGACCCGCTCGCGGGGACTGGCCCCCGCAGCCCTGACCCGCTCGCGGGGACTGGCCCCCGCAGCCCTGACCCGCTCGCGGGGACTGGCCCCCGCAGCCCTGACCCGCTCGCGGGGACTGGCCCCCGCAGCCCTGACCCGCTCGCGGGGACTGGCCCCCGCAGCCCTGACCCGCTCGCGGGGACTGGCCCCCGCAGCCCTGACCCGCTCGCGGGGACTGGCCCCCGCAGCCCTGACCCGCTCGCGGGGACTGGCCCCCGCAGCCCTGACCCGCTCGCGGGGACTGGCCCCCGCAGCCCTGACCCGCTCGCGGGGACTGGCCCCCGCAGCCCTGACCCGCTCGCGGGGACTGGCCCCCGCAGCCCTGACCCGCTCGCGGGGACTGGCCCCCGCAGCCCTGACCCGCTCGCGGGGACTGGCCCCCGCAGCCCTGACCCGCTCGCGGGGACTGGCCCCCGCAGCCCTGACCCGCTCGCGGGGACTGGCCCCCGCAGCCCTGACCCGCTCGCGGGGACTGGCCCCCGCAGCCCTCTCTTGCTCACGGGGACTGGCCCCCGCAGCCCTCTCTTGCCCACGGGGACTGGCCCCCGCAGCCCTCTCTTGCTCACGGGGACTGGCCCCCGCAGCCCTCTCTTGCTCACGGGGACTGGCCCCCGCAGCCCTCTCTTGCTCACGGGGACTGGCCCCCGCAGCCCTCTCTTGCTCACGGGGACTGGCCCCCGCAGCCCTGACCCGCTCACGGGGACTGGCCCCCGCAGCCCTGACCCGCTCACGGGGACTGGCCCCCGCAGCCCTGACCCGCTCACGGGGACTGGCCCCCGCAGCCCTGACCCGGTCACGGGGACTGGCGCCCGCAGCCCTGACCCGGTCACAGGGTTCTGTACCCTGCAGCCCTGACCCGCTGACAGCTATTTGCCACCGCAGCCCTGACCCGCTGACAGCTATTTGCCACCGCAGCCCTGACCCGCTAATAGGGAATGGCCTCCGCAGCCCTGACCCGTTCACGGACTGTCCCCCGCAGCCCTCTCTTGCTCACAGGGACTGGTCCCCGCAGCCCTGACCCGCTCACAGGGACTGTCCCCCGCAGCCCTCTCTTGCTCACAGGGACTGGTCCCCGCAGCCCTGACCCGCTCGCGGGGACTGTCCCCCGCAGCCCTGACCCGCTCGCGGGGACTGGCCCCCGCTGCCCTGACCCGCTCGCGGGGACTGGCCCCCGCAGCCCTGACCCGCTCGCGGGGACTGGCCCCCGCAGCCCTGACCCGCTCGCGGGGACTGGCCCCCGCAGCCCTGACCCGCTCGCGGGGACTGGCCCCCGCAGCCCTGACCCGCTCGCGGGGACTGGCCCCCGCAGCCCTGACCCGCTCGCGGGGACTGGCCCCCGCAGCCCTGACCCGCTCGCGGGGACTGGCCCCCGCAGCTCTGACCCGCTGACGGGGACTGGCCCCCGCAGCCCTGACCCGCTCGCGGGGACTGGCCCCCGCAGCCCTGACCCGCTCGCGGGGACTGGCCCCCGCAGCCCTGACCCGCTCGCGGGGACTGGCCCCCGCAGCCCTGACCCGCTCGCGGGGACTGGCCCCCGCAGCCCTGACCCGCTCACGGGGACTGGCCCCCGCAGCCCTCTCTTGCTCACGTGGACTGGCCCCCGCAGCCCTCTCTTGCTCACGGGGACTGGCCCCCGCAGCCCTCTCTTGCTCACGGGGACTGGCCCCCGCAGCCCTCTCTTGCTCACGGGGACTGGCCCCCGCAGCCCTCTCTTGCTCACGGGGACTGGCCCCCGCAGCCCTGACCCGCTCACGGGGACTGGCCCCCGCAGCCCTGACCCGCTCACGGGGACTGGCCCCCGCAGCCCTGACCCGCTCACGGGGACTGGCCCCCGCAGCCCTGACCCGGTCACGGGGACTGGCGCCCGCAGCCCTGACCCGGTCACAGGGTTCTGTACCCTGCAGCCCTGACCCGCTGACAGCTATTTGCCACCGCAGCCCTGACCCGCTGACAGCTATTTGCCACCGCAGCCCTGACCCGCTAATAGGGAATGGCCTCCGCAGCCCTGACCCGTTCACGGACTGTCCCCCGCAGCCCTCTCTTGCTCACAGGGACTGGTCCCCGCAGCCCTGACCCGCTCACAGGGACTGTCCCCCGCAGCCCTCTCTTGCTCACAGGGACTGGTCCCCGCAGCCCTGACCCGCTCGCGGGGACTGTCCCCCGCAGCCCTGACCCGCTCGCGGGGACTGGCCCCCGCTGCCCTGACCCGCTCGCGGGGACTGGCCCCCGCAGCCCTGACCCGCTCGCGGGGACTGGCCCCCGCAGCCCTGACCCGCTCGCGGGGACTGGCCCCCGCAGCCCTGACCCGCTCGCGGGGACTGGCCCCCGCAGCCCTGACCCGCTCGCGGGGACTGGCCCCCGCAGCCCTGACCCGCTCGCGGGGACTGGCCCCCGCAGCCCTGACCCGCTCGCGGGGACTGGCCCCCGCAGCCCTGACCCGCTCGCGGGGACTGGCCCCCGCAGCCCTGACCCGCTCGCGGGGACTGGCCCCCGCAGCCCTGACCCGCTCGCGGGGACTGGCCCCCGCAGCCCTGACCCGCTCGCGGGGACTGGCCCCCGCAGCCCTGACCCGCTCGCGGGGACTGGCCCCCGCAGCCCTGACCCGCTCACGGGGACTGGCCCCCGCAGCCCTCTCTTGCTCACGGGGACTGGCCCCCGCAGCCCTCTCTTGCTCACGGGGACTGGCCCCCGCAGCCCTCTCTTGCTCACGGGGACTGGCCCCCGCAGCCCTCTCTTGCTCACGGGGACTGGCCCCCGCAGCCCTCTCTTGCTCACGGGGACTGGCCCCCGCAGCCCTGACCCGGTCACAGGGACTGGCGCCCGCAGCCCTGACCCGGTCACAGGGTTCTGTACCCTGCAGCCCTGACCCGCTGACAGCTATTTGCCACCGCAGCCCTGACCCGCTGACAGCTATTTGCCACCGCAGCCCTGACCCGCTAATAGGGAATGGCCTCCGCAGCCCTGACCCGTTCACGGACTGTCCCCCGCAGCCCTCTCTTGCTCACAGGGACTGGTCCCCGCAGCCCTGACCCGCTCACAGGGACTGTCCCCCGCAGCCCTCTCTTGCTCACAGGGACTGGTCCCCGCAGCCCTGACCCGCTCGCGGGGACTGTCCCCCGCAGCCCTGACCCGCTCGCGGGGACTGGCCCCCGCTGCCCTGACCCGCTCGCGGGGACTGGCCCCCGCTGCCCTGACCCGCTCGCGGGGACTGGTCCCCGCAGCCCTGACCCGCTCGCGGGGACTGGCCCCCGCTGCCCTGACCCGCTCGCGGGGACTGGTCCCCGCAGCCCTGACCCGCTCGCGGGGACTGGCCCCCGCAGCCCTGACCCGCTCGCGGGGACTGCCCCCCGCAGCCCTGACCCGTTCGCGGGGACTGGCCCCCGCAGCCCTGACCCGCTCACGGGGACTGGCCCCCGCAGCCCTGACCCGCTCACGGGGACTGGCCCCCGCAGCCCTGACCCGCTGACGGGGACTGGCCCCCGCAGCCCTGACCCGCTCACGGGGACTGGCCCCCGCAGCCCTGACCCGCTCACGGGGACTGGCCCCCGCAGCCCTGACCCGCTCACGGGGACTGGCCCCCGCAGCCCTGACCCGCTGACGGGGACTGGCCCCCGCAGCCCTGACCCGCTGACGGGGACTGGCCCCCGCAGCCCTGACCCGCTCACGGGGACTGGCCCCCGCAGCCCTGACCCGCTCACGGGGACTGGCCCCCGCAGCCCTGTCCCGCTCACGGGGACCGGCCCCCTGTGGCGCTCACACCGACTTGCCCCCTGCAGTCCTTTCCCGCTCACAGTGACTTCCCTCCTCAGTCTTGACCCGCCCATAGCGACTTGCCCCCTCAGTCCTGACCTGCTCACAGCAACTTGCCCCTCCTTCCTGACCTACTCACAGGCACTTGTCCCCTCCGTCGTAACCAACTCACAATGAATTGTCCCCTCAATCCTGACCCACTCACAGCGTCTTCCCTCCCATCCCTCTTCCACAGGTCACCCCTTGCTCAGAAATGGTCCCAATTATCCATGAACCGGTAATCCTGCCCCCTGTGCCAGCTCCTTCACCATGCATTCATCTCACCTACCTTTCTATGAATTAACTCTATAACATGTGGCACTCAGGGCAACCCATAAATTATTACCCTCGAGGTCCTCCCTTTCAGCCTCTTTGCTAACTCCTTGTACACAGTCCACAGGATGTCATCCCTCTTTCTGCCTATGTCATTGGTACCAACGTGCACAGTGGCCTCTGGCTGCTCACCCTCCCCCTTAAGAGTTTCTGGCAACCAATCAGAAATGTCCTTGACCTTGGCAGCAGGGAAGCAACACGCAGCCCTGGTGTCTCAAATGTGGCTGCAGAATCTATGCCCCCAACGAATGAGTCTCCAACCACGTCCGCTAACTTGGATTTGCCTGACCCTGTCCCACAGCAGGGTGGTTTGTACCATGGACCTGGCTACTGCTGGTTGTTTAACTGACCCAGTTTAGTTTTAGATCAGTGTTAACCTTGGTTTACTGGATAGCCAAGCACGTGAGTCGTCTACAATACAGGAGAAATACATTCTTAAGCTCACGGATTCTGTGACAGTCAAGGACAAGCACTGAATTGTTCTAACCTCATTTCCAACACCTGGCCCATAGCCTTGCATGGCTTGGATAGCACTTGCATGTTTAAAAAAAAAAAAATAAATGTGAGGGTAAGGTCATGGAATTTTTTTGATATGGTCATATTCTCTCTTGTTGGAGCTGATTGCTGCTTAGCACTTGTATGGCGCAAATGTAACTTAACCTTTATCAGGCCAAGCCTGATAGTTGTCCAAGTCTCACTGTATTTTCTCACCGTTGACTTCACTGTTGGGCCTAACCAACATTTTGTACATACCCTGCCTATTCTGAAACTCTATCACTTAATATTAAGTCTAATAAAGACAAGTATCCAATGTGCCTTCCAAACCACTTCAGCAACCTGGTCCATTACATTGGGGGATCAACAGGCATGCACATCAAGATCCTGAGATCCCTCTGATCATTGGTGCTTGTGAGGTCCCTATGATTCATCATGGGCTCCAAAATCTGTCTGTGCTGTGTCACCTGATCCTTGTCCCGTTTGTCCTTCCATGAAATAATGTTCACAAACGCTTCTCAAAAATTCTTCCCAATCCTACTTTTTGCAATCATGATACAAGTGAGCATAAAACTTGGAACACTACAGCAACAGGAATGTGCCCTTTGGCCCACCATGTTGGGCCAAACATGACAACAAATGAAATAATCCCTTCTGCCTGTCCTTGATCCATAGTCCTCCATTCCTTACCTATTCGCGCACTTAACTATAAGTCCCTTTTAAATGCTTTCATCGTATCTGCATCCACTACCACCCCGGGCAATGTATTCCACACTTTTAACATGCTCAGTGTGAAATATTTGCCCCTCACATCTCTTTTGAACTTCCCCCCTCTCAGCTTAAATGCATGCCCCCTAATAGTGGACACTTCAACTCCGGGGGAGAAATTTTCTGACCGTTAGCTGTATTTATGTATCTCCTAATTTTATAGACTTCTATCAAGCCTGCCCTCAGCTTCTACTGCTCCAGAGAAAACGAAGAGTTTTTCCAGCTTGTCCCTCTCGTTCATACCCTCTATTCCAGTCAGCATGCTGGTAAATCTCTTCTGCACCCTGTCCAAAGCCTGCACGTCCTTAGTGTAATGTGGCGGCCAGAATTGAATGCAATACTCTGTGTGGTCTCACCAAAGTCTTGTAAAGCTGCAATGTGACATCCTGACTCTTGCACTGAGTTCCCCTATGAATAAAGGCAAGCATGCGATATGCCTTTTTGACCACCCTATCGACTTGTGTGGCTACTGTCAGGGAGTTATGGTCTAGGACCCCAAGATCCCTCTGGACATCACTGCTGTTTGGGGTCCTGCCATTAACTGTGTATCCCTTTCCTTAACACTTGGTCTCCTAAAATGCAACACCTCATGCCTGCCCAGATTAAATTCCATCGGCCATTTCTCTGCTCGTGTTTGCAATTGGTCTGTATCTTGCTGTGTCCTTTGACAACCTTCCATGCTGTCCACAAGTCCACTGGTCCTTATATCATCTGCAAACTTACTAATCCCCCGTCTACATTTGCAACCAAGTCATTTACACATATCACAAACAGCAGAAATCACATCGATGCGGAACACCACTCGTCACTGAGCTGCAGCCAGAAAAACAGCTTTCCACCACTGAGACGGCAAGAACTGTACATGCTGGAAGAACGCAGCAGGTCAGGCAGCATCAGAGGAACAGGAAAGCTGACATTGTTGATGCTGCGTGGCCTGCTGTGTTCCTCCAGCCCTATACTGTGTTATCTTTGTTAGCCTTCCACCGCTACCGTCTGCCTTATATGGGCAGGCCAAGTCACCATGGATCTCATGGATCTTAATCTTCTGGATGAGCATACCATGAGGGACCTTATTGAAAACCTTCGTAAAATCCATGTATATATGTTATCAACTGTTCTACCCGAATTGATCACCCTTGTCACCTCCTTGAAAACTTCAACTGACTTGGTAAGACATAACCTGCCTCGCATAATACCATGCTGGCTGTCCCTTATTAGCCCATACTTTTGAGACATGAGACACTCACCAGTCTGTAGTTTCCTGGAAAGTCCCTGTTTTCCTACTTGAACAGAGGAACGACTTCATCCACGCACCAGTCTCCACAACCCCTCCAGTGCCTGGCAAGGATATCAGATCCTATTGAAAGTAGTGCGTTGATGCATTTGTATCACGATTGTGTTTTGTTTCAGTCCTAACATTCAAAGCAGTGTAAGAATGTCTTTGTGCAGCAGGCGAGGTGTGATGAGACTGAGCCTTCATACAATTGCAAGATGTTGAAAATTTGCCATTATTTATTAAAACAGTGATAAATTTCCATGATCAACATTTCTGTTACACTGCAATGATTGTCCCGTGGCATGTAAAATCAGAAAGATACGATAAAATGAGACTGGGTCATATGCAGGGAGAATGTTTGCCTTTCATGTTTATAGAAGTAGTGAAATATTTCCATGAATCTAAGAGTCACTTTTCCGTTCATCGAAGGACACAATCATCGCCTTGGAAGCTTCATCACGATGCTAGTTTGCATTTCTGAAGAGGGAAGAAGAAATCAATGTGCAAATTCAATTCCATGGTTTTGGAAGTCCCATTGAGAACACGATTCATTTGCGCCGGCATAATGCTCTGACCGAGAAAGAATTGAAGGTGAGTTTGTAGTTTGGAAGATTGCAGCAATTTATGCATCAAGTTCTTCATCGATAACGTTCCATTGCTTTCAAACTGCATTTTCCACTCTGCGAGATAATAACTGTTAGAACAAGCAACAGGATGGGTAGGTGGTCTATGGGGAATGCAATGTTACAAAACCCAATCCATTCAACAACATATTTCAGATATGTCAACAAATTAAATATTCCAGCACAGGATAAAACAAGGAAGATGAGAGTGAGGAGGCAATAGTTCTGATGACAAAAGAACAGAAATTTACCTTTCTCCATTCGAGCAAAAAAGCAGGCACACAAATAAATAATCATCTAACAATGCACGTGTGCAACGGAGGCTACAGGGGGACTAAGAATGCCGAATTGTTGTCATGCGTATTGCTGAAAGGGTGATTGAAACAGATTCTGTGGTAAATTTGAAGAAATACAGATAATGCATCTCAGGATGTTGGAGAAGGAACATTTATGGACTGAGGCAAATTGTATTGCCCTTTTCAGGAGTTATTAGGTTCATAATGAATTGAAAGACTTTCTTCCGTGCTGAAAGCTTGAGTTTAGTTGCAGCTGGATCGCAATTTCTGTTCGTGGTAGTATTTAGCAAACTGTTAAAAGTGAATGTCACTGCACAGAATTCCAAACATGACTCCAATCAGTAGAGAAAATATCTAAGGGGTATGATGAGTTGTATCCTCTCATGTTGAACAATGCAGCGACAGCTACAATGGAGGCACTGATGATAATCTTCCAAGAATCCTTAGATTGTGGAAAATTCTCAGAGGATTGAAAGATTGTGAACATAACACTATTATTACAAAGATACTTCGACAAAATAGTAAGGCAGTATTGCCAATTTAGGTGAACCTGGGTAGATGTTCATGCCGGCAATGAAAGATGAAATAACAGGGTACTGAGTGTGCTATAACATGCTACAGAGTTAACATCCTTTTATAAAGGGGAAATAATACTTGACAAACTTGCTCCAGTGCTTTGAGAAGGAAACAAACATTACTGACAAAGGACCACCAGTTGATGATGTACATTGAGATTTCAACAAAGCATTTGATAAGGTACAGCTCATAAGGTGTCTCAAAAGAAAAGAGCCCATGTGTTCAAGGGCAGTATGTTCGGATGGACAGAGGACTGCATCGTAAATAGAAGTGGAGTCGTAGCAGCGGGATGGTAACTTAGAAGTCGTGTACGGCCACAGAGTGAATGCTGCATAGGCCGAACACCTCATGTTGACTGGGTTGATTTCGGAAATGGCGGAGGGGATTGCTATGCTTAAGAATGTTGGGCGGGCTGGGACGACATTCATTGGAGTTTATAAGATTGAAACAAATCTTATTTTTTCAACATTTAAGATGCTTAAGAGGCTTGATGGTGTATATCTGTAGAGATTACTCCCATTTGTGAAAGATTTTACGACCAGAGGCCACATTTTCAAATTGGTTGCCTATTAATTTAGGCGAAGAATTAGTTCTTTCAGGTTGTAGCAATCTATTGAACACTTTAGCAGAAAAGGTTTTAGAGGTAATGCCATTAATTATATGCTCGGCTGAGATGGCCAGGTTAATTTTTAAATCCAGGAACAACGACAATGAGAAAAGGGTAGTCTTTACAGTGGAAGATACTTCAAGGATCCCCTTATTACTACAGAATACAGGGAGGAATTAAACACATCACTACCACACCATCAGTACCATGAGAGAAATAGCAGTAGACAATCTGATGGAGTAAAAGCAGATTCGACTCTTTGCCGTGATGGTTGACTTTCTAAGATTCTAAACAATGAGCTTCAGAGTCGGTGTATGCATTGATTGTAATTTCCCAAAAAGTTTTAGATTCGAGAGAAGCATCTGAGGGCTGGAAAAATGCTGATGTGACATCCCTATTTAAAAAGGAGAGAGGCAAAAAGAAGATAACTACAACCGAACCATCCTAACATCTATTGTTGGAAATATGTGGCAATCAGCGATGAAGAAAATAGTAGCAGGACATTTGGAAAGTCATAATCTAATCAAACAGAATCACCATAGCCTGATGAAAGAGAAATTATGTCTGGCTAATTGTTTTGGTTTTTGGAGGAAGTTTTGGAAGGAGAATTAATAGAGGAAAGCCAGTAAATGTGTTGTGTTTGGACTTGGAGAAAGCATTTGAGAATGTACTCAAAAGTAATAAGCTGAGAGCTGAGGTTTTGAAGGTCGTGTATTGCTAGGGATCAGTATGCTTTGCATGTTCTGGAAGGAGAGATCGCATCTAGAGTGAATGTATATTTTGGTGGCAATGTCTGTGCAGAGTGTAAGAGGTGCCATTTGCTTGTTTTATTTTGCCTGTTAGTTCATAAGCATTTTATTTTGAAACAGGGTAAATTGAAGCCAGAATCAGGGACCCAGAGGGTGAACCAGGCTCATTGTTTGGTGATAGCTAGTGGTTTAAGAATCTATTATCGGGAACTTTGAGATTGAAACTAAGTCGGAGAAATATTTACAGGCTACAAACTAAAAGACCAGAATGTTTTTAAATCAAATTAAGATCGAAGTAATTGAAATGGAGATGCCAGGCCAGACGATGATTTATACCTACGTGACGGGGGAGTGGTCATACCCCATACTCCAGCTCAGGGTTGATGAACTAGAACCTCAGTTTTGACCAATCAACAAATCATGCGGGGGAGAGTTACCAGGGAATGCTGTGCTTCAGGAGGCAGTCAAACACCTTAGATTAACTAGCTGAAACTCGGTCAGTGGCCAGGGACGTGAGAGTGTGACAAAGAACAGGGCAGGTGGAAGGATCCAGGATGTAGTGCAGATGGAACCTTGGCCTTTGATCTTATCTAACAGCTTTGAGATTCTTTCTTCGTGTGTGGATGAGAGTGCAGGGTATAGGGAAGATGAGTAAACTGACTGTAGCACTGTGCTACAGGGGGGACATTCAGGAGGGGATAAAAAGTGTAATGTAGTTATAATCAGAGGTAGTATAGTTTGGGGAATGAACACTGTTCGTTGTGATGAGGATCGAGAGTCTCGAAAGTAGTGTTGCCTGCCTGGTGCCCAGGTTCAGGATATTCTATCTCGGCTACAAAGGAACTTGAAGTGGGAGGAGTAGAAATCCAGCTATTGTGGTCCACACAGGTACCATTGATATGGAAGAAAGAGGAAAGAGGTTCTGCTGAGGGATTATGAGCGCTGAGGTGAGAAAGCAGAACCAGAAATGTAGTAATCTCTGCATTCTTATCTGAGCAATTTGGCACAGTGTGAAGAAAATTCAAGATGTAAATGCATTGTTCAAATGGTGGCATGGCAGAAATGTGTTTGAATTCATGGGACATTGGCATGGGTATGGGGAAGGAGGGAGTTGTTCTGGTGGCATAGGCTCGACAAGAATCATATGGGGACAAGTATCCTGGCAAAAGACAGAGCTAGGTCTCGGGGGTAGAGCGTTAAAATAAAAAGTGTGGAGCGGGTGAGTTCAGTTGCATGGAAAATTATTGAAAAAGTTAGAAGCTGGTAAGTGCTCAGCAAAGTTTCCAGAGCAAGTCATAGGACCAAAAGTATGGAAATGGTCAGGACTCTGACTTCAGGTGCAGCAGATAAGAACGGTGGCCGAAAATGGCGGACTGAGGATCTTGTATTTAATTGCAGGGAGTGTATGAAACAAAGTGAATGAGTTTGTGGTGCAGATTGATCGCTCTGGGTATCACAGAGACATTGTTGTTGGGAAGTAAATATCCAATGATTCATGTCCTATAGAAAGAACAGGCAAATGGTCAGAGATAACCAAATGTGGAGCTGGATGAACACAGCAGGCCAAGCAGCATCTCAGGAGCGCAAAGGCTGACGTTTCGAGTGGAGACCCTTCATCAGAAAAGGGGAATAGGGAGAGGGTTCTGAAATAAATAGGGAGCGAGGGGGAGGCGGATCGAAGACGGTCAGAGGAGAAGATCGGTGGGGAGGAGACACGCGACTTAAAAAGGCCGGGATGGAAACTGTAGACGAGAGGATAGGTGGGGAGGTAGGGAGCTGATAAGTCAGCCCGGGGGGGGACGGACAGGTCAAGAGGGCAGGATGAGTTTAGTACGTCGGAAATGGAGGTGGGTCTTGAGGTGGGAGGAGGGGATAGGTTAGAGGAAGAACAGTTTAGGGAGGCGGGGACGAACTGGGCTGGTTTTGGGATGCAGTGGGGGGAGCGAAGATTTTAAAGCTTGTGAAATCCACATTGATACCATTGAGCTGCAGGGTTCCCAAGCGGAATATGAGTTGCTGTTCCTGCAACCTTCGTTTGGCATCATTTGTGGCACTGCAGGAGGCCCATGTTCAGTTTGGTTATGACTTTTGAGGAATGGATGGTCCCTTGGAGATTGAAATTGGACAAAGATTTCAGGATTTTTTCATGTTCTTGTCTTTCTGTTGCGCCCCTCGGAAAAAAGCAATGAAAGTGCCGTTAATTTTTTTGCATGACGAGCTGCTGCATACTAACCGGTCTCACACCATTAACATCACCTTGTCCTTGTGGATATGGATAAGGTTCTCAAAGCTGACAGAAGATTGAAACCTCTTGGATTATGTGACGATGGTACGTTTCCTTGCGTTTAAAAAAAAAATGCTTGCAGCTTAATGAGCATAATATAGAGCACAGTGGCTCTGGTTAACACTGCTGTGTCAATTCCACCCTTTGGTGACTTTCTGTGTGGAGTTTGCACATTCTCCATGTGCCTGCATGGGTTTTCTCCGGGTGCTCGAGTTTCCTCCCACAGTCAAAAGATGTGCAAGGTCGGTGGATTGGCCATGCTAAATTTCCCAAGGTGTTCAGTGATGTGTCGGTTAGGTGAGTTATAGGTGGATGGGTCTGGGTGGGATGCTGTGAGGGGCAGTGTGGACATGTTGGGCTGACGGACCTGTTTCCACACAGTATGGATTCTCTGATTCATGATTCTATAATTTTACTGAGCGCAAAGGTACAATATTAACTCGTCATATTTGTCTCACCTCTTTACATATTGACAAGAAAGCTTTCATGTCAGTTTCTATGCATTTGCAACTTGTCTGCTGTCTCTAACAAGGCTGACTATATCTCCTTCTCTGATGCACATCTCCTGTCCCCTGACACTGAGAGGTGACACTTGCTTTTCATTCAGTTCAATCAATAAAACAATAGCCTCCATATCAGATCCAGCGGCTTCTCTTAACGCACAGACGCTGTTCTTTTTATCCTCCAGGTATTGACCACTCATCATTTCTAATTCCTCATGTCATCTCTCTCTCATGCTCCCTCTCTCTCTCAGTCTTTATCTCTCCTCTCCCTGTTCTCCCCCATCACTTCACTCACAGGCACAAACAGAAGTTCACAGTCACACGATGTTGCACATGCATATCCTGTCCCTCATGCACAAACACACTACACACACAAAAAAAAAGTCAGGAACACAGTCTCTCACAAACACACTCTGTCACATTCTCACTCATTCATAGTCCATACCGCCACACAGTCGTACACGGTCTTGCACACATTCTGTGGCACACTTGCATGCACTGTCGCAGGATCTTTTGCCAATGCTGTTACTCTCAAGTACACACACACTACCACAAATCTCTCCCTCACACACTGACACTTGCAAATTCGCTTGCTGTCAAGCTCACTCACTCTTAGAGACACTCTCACTCCCTCATGCATGCTGTAACACTTCCCTTCTTGTGCTAACTCTCTTTCACACACTCTTGAGCACAGTCACTGGCACACACATTCTGTCATGCGCACACTCACGCTTTCATGCACTGTCTTTGCACTCTTGAACACAATCATACACTCAACTCTCTCTTGCACACAGTCAATTTGATTTGAGTCGTCATTGTCACATGTGCCCAAGTACAGTGACAAGTTTTCTTCTGCATGCAGTATAGACAGATCATACCATACAAGGCGCATTAGTGAAATGGAACATAGCGACAGCTGCAGAGAAGATGCACAGAGAGCGAGATCAAAATTAGATTTAAACTTTTCAGTGTCCTATTCAGATGTCGAATAACAGCGGTGAAGAAGCTGTTCTTGAATCTTTTCACACATGTATACAAACTTGTTGACACCTTCCCTTCAGAAAAAGGGAGAAGAGAGTGTAATTGGCGGGTGAGAAGGGCCTTTGATTATGTCAGTTTCTTTCCCGAGGCAGCAGGAAGTAAAGGTGGAATCAACGAATGGAAGGCTGGTTTGCATGATGGACTATGCTGTGTTCATGACTCTGTAGTTTCTTGTGGTCTTAGGAAAAGCTGTTGCCAAACCATGCCGTGACATGCATCCAGATAGGATGCTTTCTCTGGTACATAAATGAAAGTTGACCTTGTGGACACACCGAATTACTTTAGCCTGCTGGGGAAATAGAGACATTGGTGTGCGCTTTTGCCCATTGCGACGATCTGGGTGGACCAGGAGAGATTGTTGGTGATCGACACTCTCAACTATCTCCACCTCAGCAACATCTCTCTCACTGCCTGATGCAGGCGCTCACACACTCTCACATTCTGTAGCCTATTCTGTTTGTCTGTCTGTCTGTGTCTCTCTCTCTCTCTCTCTCTCTCTCTCTCACAGTCTCTCTCTGTCTCGCGCTCTCTGTCTCTCTCGCGCTCTCTCTGTCTCTCTCGCGCTCTCTCTGTCTCTCTCGCGCTCTCTCTGTCTCTCTCGCGCTCTCTCTGCCTCTCTCGCGCTCTCTCTGCCTCTCTCGCGCTCTCTCTGTCTCTCTCGCGCTCTCTCTGTCTCTCTCGCGCTCTCTCTGTCTCTCTCGCGCTCTCTCTGTCTCCACCCCCCACCCCCACCCCCCAGCAACCCCTCTGGCTTTGCCTGTCTCTCTCTTTCTCTCTCTCCCACACACACCCACTATTTTCTCAGTCTTCCATGGTATCTGAATTGTTGGAAGAATTAACTTAGACTGAGCGTGGATTTTCTCCCAATATAGTTATGACAAAGCAGAACCAATTCTGCCTGGAAGAAGAAAGACAGGAGCATAATAATTAGGGATTGTTTTGCTAGAGGAACCGTGCTGTGATATGCATCCAGATAGGATGCTTTCTGTGGTACATCAGTGAAAGTTGCCCTTGTGGACACATGGAATTGCCTTCGCCTCCTGGGAAGTAGAGACAACGGTGTGCTTTTTTGCCCATTGCGATGATCTGGATGGACCAGTGAACTAATCTAAGCCCATCCCCCCGACACGATCCCATTATCATCCATATGCTTATCCAAGGACTGTTGAAATGCCCCTAATGTGGCTGAGCTAACTGCATTGGCAGGCAGGGGGTTCCACATCCTTACCACTCTCTGAGTAAAGAACCTGCCTCTGACATCTATCTCAAATCTATTACCCCTCACTGTTTAGCTGTGCCCCCTCATACAAGCTGATGTCATCATCCTCGGAAAAAGACCCTCACTGTCCACCCGATCTCATCCACTTGTCATCTTGTATGTCTCTATTAAATCCCCTCTGACCCACCTTCTCTCCAATGAGTACAGACCCAAGTCCCTCAGCCTTTCTTCAGAAGACCTTCGCTCCAGACCAGGCCACATCTCCTCTGCACCTTTTCCAATGCTTCCGCATCCTTCCTGCAATGGGGCGACCAGAACTGTACGCAATATTCCAAATGAGACCGCACCAGCTTTTTGGACAGTTGCAGCATGACATCACAGCTCTGGATCTCAATCCCACTGCCAATAAAACCTAAAACACCGTAAGCCTTCTTCACAGCACTATCAACCTGGATGGCAATTTTCAGGGATCGACATAGATGGACACCCTCTGCACAGCAACACGACCAAGAATCTTTCCATTGACCCAATATTCTGCCTTCTTATTATTCATCCCAAAGTGAATCACCTCACATTTATCCGCATTGAACTCCATCTGCCACCTTTCCGCCCAATTCAGCAGTTCATCCAAAGTCTACCGGTAACCTGCAACATTCTTCCACATTGTCCACCACTCCACTGACTTTAGTGTCAGCTGCAAACTTACTAACCCATCTACCAATGCCTCCGTCCAAGTCACTTATGAAAATGACAAACAGCAGTGATCCCAAAATAGATCCTTGAGACACATCACTAGGAACCAGACTCCAGGCTGAATATTTTCTATCAAGCACCACTGGTTGCCGCCTTAGCCAAAGCCAGTTTCTAATCCAACCTGCTAAATCTCCCTCAATCCCATGTCTCCATGTTTTCTCCAATAGCCTACCATGTGGAACCTTATCGAAGGCTTCACTGAAGTCCACGTACACCACGTCAACTGCCCGACCCTCATCCACGTGCTTGGTCACCTTCCAAAATTACTCAATGACGCTTGTGAGACACGACCTGCCCTTGACAAATCCATGTTGACTATCTCCCATCAAATTGGTGCTTGCTCGATGATTATAAATCCTATCTCTTATAATCCTTTCCAAAACATTTCCTACAACAGACGTAAGGCTCACTGGGTTTGTAATTACCTGGGGCATCTCTACTGCCCTCTTTGAACAAGGGCACAACATTTGCAACCCTCCAGCCTTCTGGTACGAAACCTGTAGACAATGAGGATTCAAAGATCAAGGCCAAAGGCTCCGCCTCCTCCTCCGTGGCCTCCCAGAGAATCTGAAAGTTTCGAAGGATGCTGCGTTGTATCCGGAGGTTGGTGGGGTGGTACGTCAGGACGAGGGAGACTTTGTTTTGGTTGTTGTTGCGGGGTGGGGTGAGAGGGATTTGTTGCAGGAAATGCTGGAGACACGGTCGAGGGCGTTATCAACCACAGAGCGGGGCAAGTTGTGGTCCTTGAAAAATGAGGACGTCTGAGATATACAGGAATAGAATACCTCATCCTGGGAGCGCAGATGCAGAGGCAAAGGAATAGGGAATTGGGGATGAAGTGTTGCGGGAATATGGTGGGAGGAGGTGTATTCTTGGTAGCTGTGGGAATTGGTGGACTTGAAATGGATATTTGTTTCTCAGTGGTTGGAAATAGAGAGGTCCAGGTAGGAGAGAGAGGTATCAGAGATTGTCCAGGTTAACTTCAAGTTCGGGAGGAAGGTGTTGGTGAAGTGGATGAACTGTTAGAGCCCGTTGTGGGAACACGAGGCGGTGCCGATACAGTCATCAATGGAACGGAGGAAGAGGTGGGGTTGAGGGCCAGTGTAGGTACGGAAGAGGGAGCGTTCCATGTAACCTCCAAAGAGGCAGGCATCGCTTGGGCCCATGTGGCTACCCTGGCCACCCCGTTTGTCTGTTGGAAGTGGGAGGAATTGAAAGAGAAACTGTTGAGGGTTGTTCAAGGACCGGAACTTCCCCCTCCTCAGTGGTCAAAAACGCCCTCGACCGTGTCACCCGCATTTCCCACACCTCATCCCTCACACTCGCTCCCCATAATAACTACCAAAACAGTGCCCTCCTCGCCCTCGCGTACCACCCCACCAACCTCCGGATTCAATGCCTCGTCCTCCGACCCTTCTGCCATCTGCAATCCGACCCCACCACCAAAGACGTTTTTCCCACCACCCTCAGGTGACTCCCTGATCCGCTGCACACTCCCCTCGGCTGCATCCAAAACCAGCCCACCTATCCCTTCCTGCAACCTCAAACCCCACCCCCATTTCCTACCTCCTAACCTCTTCCCGCCCCCGAGACCTGTTCGTCCTCCCCGGACTGACCTATCCCCTCCCTACCTCCCCACCTACACTCACCTCGACTGGCTCCATCCCCACCTCTTTAAGTTGTCTGTCTCCTCTCCACCTAACTTCTCCTCTATCCATCTTTGATCCGCCTCCCCCTCTCTCGCTATTTATTTCAGAACTCTCTCCCCCTCCCCCTTTTCTGATGAAAGGTCTTGGCCCAACATGTCAGTTTTGGTGCTCCTAAGATGCTGCTTGGCCTGCTGTGTTCATCCAGCTGTGCACTTTGGTATCTCTACATCTCTTAACAACCTCATTAAGTGAGTTCTAGAGAGAACTGTGCAGGGTAGACTTTGGGTTTATCATTCTAACTTGCCAGTCCTGAAAGATGAAAGTTGGTTTGTGTTGGATGTTTGTCTCATAGCTACGAAAGATACACTGAAAGGATTTTTCAAATCTTTTGTTGAGAATTGTACCCATTTAGTCAGTAATCCTTTTCCTTTTTTAAAGCTTCCTTGGTAGTGACAAATTTCAAATATCTGCGGAATTTTATTTGGCTTTGTATTGGTTCTCTGTGATTATCTGTTAATGACTCGACGACCTGCTAGCTGATTACAGAATTTATCATTGATGTGCTTCAGTCTTATAATATATATCCCAATTTCAGGAGAAAGTCCAGAGAGACCTTTTAAAGGAAAGGGGTTTCGAAAGAAAATCTATCGATCAAAATCATGAATAGTTGATAAATTATTTGCATTTCATATTTCCAGAACCTACCCCGGAAGAGAGAGCCCAGAGAATTGCCAAAGCTGTCCGCAAACAGTCAACAGAAGTGAAGGAAAATTGGGAGCAATTGAAAACCCGTGCAAGCAACTGGCAGAAACAGGTGGAAAAGGCGTAGGAGAAACTTCAAGAACTGCAGAAAGCTCTGGATGATCTTGAGGCTCATGTGATAACAGCTGAGGGGGTCCACACTGATTGGCAACCTGTGGGTGACCTGCTTATTGACTCATTGCAGGATCACATTGATAAAACCACAGTAAGTGCAATTACATTACACTTCACTTATGAACAGATGTAACCACAATGTTGTATGGAGACGATCAGTAATATGAGTACTTCAGTAATATTGATTGAATGGTTGTTAACTTAATTTGCAAATTAAAACTTAGTTGAGCATGCCTTCTGATGATATCACAACATGAATATCAGTATAATTGAGGATTTTATTAGTCAGTGACATCAGCTGAGTTATCTGCTTGTTGCCATGTTATCAGGGTTAAAGGTAAAGTCTTTGCACGCCATTTGGCGACTCCTTGGAGAGAGACAACTGGTTATGATTTAACCTGAAGATGACCACGCCTCAGTCAAGTAGAGCGGTTGAGGCGAAGACCCTTTGTGGTAAGCTCACTGGTATGGCAATTGAGCCCTCTCTGCAGGGCATCAGTCTGCATCAAAAACCAACCGTTCAGCCAACTGAATTTGAATAGAGTTTAGGATTGGAGAGCAATCCATGCAATTATTTTTTTTAATGAATGTTTCTCACTGAGACTCTCTCACTGGCAAACTTTTTAAAAGCCAGCTCAGCCATACAGGCGAGATCAGTTCCTGATCTCAGCTGAATTTTTTGACCTGGGGTGGGTCTGCGTTCGGAGTTCAGTGATTGGAATGAATTCTCATTAAGTTAGCGAGAGGGATACTGCACGTGAATAGATCGATGTTTTGAGCAGAGGACGAGATATGAGCAAAAGTTTAATTGATGTGGAAGACCAGCCACAATCATCATTGACGGTGGAGCAGGCTCGAGCGTCCATGCAACATTGTGCTGCCGCTATTTGACTTGTTCTGTGGAAAGGAAGGAAAATGGTCAAAGTGTCAAAAATGATGAAGACCACATCATTCTACAACCTCAAAATTTGATTGTGTTCAGCATATTATCACTCCTGGTACCCCTAAATCCTGGTCTATCATCTCAGCAGCTCGACTCTGCCCATAAGCTGGTTACTTTTGACATTTTTGAGGGATCTTCCCAAGTCTGAAAATCATTTCTGTTTTTGTAGAATCAGAGTTGGCCAGTGTGGAAGGAGGTCGTTTGGCATATCATAGCTCTTTGAAGTAACTCCCCAATTCGTCCCCCTCTGCTTGGCAATGACTTCAACCACTTATAAAATCTCTTTAATGGAGGGAAACTTTGAAGGCGTCTGAAAGGAGTATTCACGATCCCAGAATACAACTGAGCCTTATTAAGTTCTTAGTTTTGACGATCAAGAGCTTGATGAAAGAGGATTGTTTTAAAAAGTGCCTTAAAAGAGGAAACGTACAGAGGCTAAGATGTGTAGGAAGTTAGCGAGTTTTGAGAAGATTTGTTGCTTGGGTTGAGGTTCGGGATGTGAGTTTGCTCGCTGAAGGTGCAGGAAGTCTCTTGTTGGGTTTGAAGCCGACACAATTAAATGTTTGGCAACTAGTAGTGGGCCGTTTGAAATCAAGAGTGGGCAAGAGGACATAATTAGACGAGTGCAGATATCCTGAAGTATGGTTGGACTGGTGGAGATTACCAAAATAGCCATAGGCATAGCCAAGGAATGATTTGGAAACAAAAATGAGAATTTAATAAAATTACCGTTAATAGTGTCAGTCAGGTAGAAAGTACAGAGAATAGGATTTGGTTCAAGGTGAGACTCGGGCAGTGGAGTTTTAGACGACGTCAAGTTTTCAATGGGCAAATGTGGGACTCCAACAGGGAATGCATTGGAATTGTCAGGTCCAGAAGTGAAGTAGTTCCAGATGAAGGTTTCACTGCTAATGAGCCAAGACAAGAGACAGGTAGGCAGGATTGAAAAGGTGTAAAGAGACAGCTTGAGGGATTGCATGAATGTGTTGTTGGACGTTCATCATGGGATAAACAAGATGCCAAGGTTGTGCTGAGACAAGCGTAATATTACATTGTTGCCAAGGCGGAGTAATGCAATCAGTAGGTAGTGAATAGAGATTGGTGTGGGGACCACAAAGTGGTCTTCCCAGTTTTAAATTGTTATCTCTGCATAGTTGCGCAACTTTATGTTCTGTTCAAAAGGCATTACTGACAAGGAAACAGAAGTTAGCCATTTGTTTACTTGTCAATATATCTTGATTTTTCCACCATCTTCTCCAATTATTAACACAACATGTGCACTGTACGAACTGAACCGTTCAAACCTTAAAAGGAAATGTTAAAATTGTGGAATATAAAGTTAAATTTATTTCATTGAAAATTTAAATAAATTACATGAAGGTTTGACCAAGACTGCAAGGAATTAGATGGAACACCAGATGAATAAAACAAGCAGTGGGAAGGTGGTATTAGCTGGATGTTCCTGAAGAAAGAGAACACAGCCAACCTTTCTTCCATCAGGGGGATGAATTGTGTGGTGTCAGACACAGTCGATTCAATCATTCCTTCTGTCTTTACTGTCTGACTATACAATGGTTGTAATATTTCCTTTTTTAAATGCTCAAGGTTCGACATACTTCACTTGACATTCTCATTTTATAAATTTTAAGAAGTTGACTTATTGTCAAGTCACGGTAGGATTGAAAACACATTCTATAACTGTTTGAAGTCAGAAATCACATGACACCACCTTGTCGTCCAACAGGTTCATTTGAAATCACACAAGCTTTTGGAGTGCAGCCCCTTCATCAGGTGCAGTTAGTGAGGTGACCACACAGACACACAGCTTATAAGCAGAGAGATCAAAAGATCATAGAATTGGCGTGAGTGGAGTGTCAGATAATAACTCTATACAGGTGACCAAGAGTGTTAGAGGCAAGTAAAGCGTTTATAAAGTCCATGTCAGTGCTGTGTTGTCATGATAATCAGGCAGCGCAACAGGAATGTACAAAAGGTGACATCTCAGGTCAGACTCTGACTTGTAGTTTCGAGGCTTGTGTTCAGAATCTGTCTTAGAGTTTTCACCTTTATTCCAAAAGCAAGAATTTATAAGATACCACACTGACTGTAACTACAAGTTGTGTGTTTCTTCAACAAAATATCTGCAAACAAACAAACATCCTGGATGAAGACTTATTATCTGACACTCCACTCACACCAGTTGTATGATGTTTTGATCTGTCTGCTTATCAATTGTGTGACTGTGTGTTTTCCTCCCTGACCGCACCTGATGAAGGGACTGCACTCCGAAAGCTTGTGTGATTTCAAATAAACCTGTCAGATTATAACCTGATGTCATGTGAGCTCTGACTTTGTCCATCCTCGTCCAACACCAGCACCTCCACATTATAACTGTTTGGAACCAAGTCAGTGCAACAGGCATATGTCGAACATTTGACTTCGGAAGAATGCCTAGTGCTGAAAAATTCATTAATAACAAAGGATTTCTTCATTGTGCCATCTATCGTAACATGCTGCGTCTCACAGTCATAATGAAAGGATGGCCACTTCAATTTAGCAGGGCCAAGAACAGTTATGGACATTTTTAGCATGGGAGGAGGCCATTCAACCTATTTTATCTGTCCCAGCTCTCTCCCAGCACAAGAAAATTAATCCTTCTCTCGAACTCATTCCACATATTTCACAGAATTGAAATATATAGGTACATATTTAGGAGATTTTAACATCAAGTGAGCAGTTCTTGCACTTCACCTTGTCACTAAAAATGGAAAACTTGACTTACAAAGAGTGGGTCTTTATTTTGTTCTGTTTTGATGATGAAGCAGATGCAAGTCGAAGTGCTGGAACTGGCCTCTTGAACTTAGCAACTGTTCAACGTGTATAAAATGAATTCAGTGCACATCTACTAAAAGCAGTTTTATGGAAGGAAAAGGTACCAAAGAAGATTTGGTGTATTGTGCTTGATGCTATTATACGCCAACCTGTGAAAACAGAACTCTACGACTGTGAGTGTTGAGTTCTGAGAGGGGGCTATCTTGTTTGAATGTACATTGCTAAGCTTAGGCCTATTTTCCCAACAGCAAAATTGGTAATCCAGCAAGAAATGGCTATTTCTCACATTTGTTGGCTGTAAGTGTCTGTTTAAAGTTTCCTTATATACAGGTGCTTAACCTGCTTTTACAGTTTGAACATTTATTATGCTAATGAAAATTTTTTGAATGGTTTCACCTCCAGTTTTCCTCTTTATACATATTTGGTATTTTTTCAGGGTAAGGACTATCTGCAAAATCTGAGATTGGGTTTTGAAAGACAGCAGCCTTTGTTTTGGAGAGATAATGGGAACTGCAGATGCTGGAGAATGCGAGATAACACCGTGTGGAACTGGACGAAGACAGCAGGCCAAGCATCATCTTAGGAGCACAAAAGCTGATGTTTCGGGCCGAGAACCACCTTCAGAAAATGGGGAGGGGGTGCGGGTTCTGGATTAAATAGGGAGAGAGGGGGAGGCGGATGGAAGATGGATGGAGGAGAAGGTAGGTGGAGAGGAGAGTATGGGTAGGGAGGCAGGGAGGGGATAGGTCAGTCTGGGGAGGCGGGACAGGTCAAGGGAGCGGGATGAGGGGAAATAGGGGTGCGGCATGAGGTGGGAGGGGGGATGGGTGAGAGGAAGAATAGGTTAGGGAGGCGGGGACGAGCTGGGCTGGTTTCGGGACTCAGTGGGAGGACAGGAGATTTGGAAGCTTGTGAAATCCACACTGATACCATTGGGCTGCAGGGTTCCCAAGCAGAATATGAGTTGCTGTTCCTGCAACCTTCGGGTGGCGTCATTATGGCACTGCAGGAGGCCCAGGTTGGACGTGTCCTCTCAGGAATGGGAGGGGGAGTTGAAATGGTTAGTGACTGGGAGGTGCAGTTGTTTATTGCAAACTGAGCGTAGGTGTTCTGAAAAGCGGTCCCCAAGCCTCTGCATTGTTTCCCCAATGTAGAGGAAGCCACAACGGGGACAGCGGATGTTTTGGATATTTCTTCAGCATTGATTTTCATTCAGAGTTGGTTCGATTTTGCTGAAGCAATAGACATAACTCACTATGACGTAGACAATGTCAGAGTTAATGTTTCGCGTCCTGTGACCCTTCCTCAGATCTCACTCTTCACTGATGCTGCCAGACCTGCTGAGCTTTTCCAGCAACTTCTGCTTTTGTTGCTGATTTACAGTGCCCACAGTTCTTTTGTTTTTTACAACACAGACAAAACTTGATCTCTGCAGGAAGCATGATGCTGCATTCTCCAACTTCCCTGGCCTTTTGTAATATAATATTGTCTTTTTAGGACAGAAGTGGCTTTTTTTTTGTTTTAACTTCTGCACATGCTTTCTATGCAGGTTAAAAGTCTACACCTTTTCAGTTCACTGCAGTGCTGCATAATGAAGACTTGGAACAATTTTTTTTATGAAGTAGAAAATCAGTGTGGTTTGTTTTCCAAAATGTGATGTGTAAGTGCAACACTTAACAGTGTGTTCATCAAACTATTGTTTCCTTTGATCTTTGTGTTGCAGAAATTTCTAGAATCATTTCATATATATTTTTCTTGATATATTTTAGCAGCTTTCCTGGAGCAAGTCTGTTTTCCTTCGGATGAGACGACTTTCAGACATACTCCCTTTATTATGAGATATAATTGGGGTAAAATGAGGAGGATTTTTATTCACTGAGACACACATGACTATATGTTTAAATCATTGGAAAATGCATTCTGTTAGGACTGTCATGTTATCTGGTGTTTGGACCAGGCTTTCCGATTAAATGCAAGTGATGAAGGATGCTAATGATGCCACATGTTATTACAAGAGGAAATGAACTTCCAAGTAAGGATTTTATGCCACATTTATACACAGCATGGACCACGCAGCATGGATGCAGTGACTGAGTGAAATGGGATGCAGTGGCTGTGGGAAATGGGATGCAGTGACGGAGTGAAATGGGATGCCGTGACAGAGTGAAATGGGATGCTCACAGCGAATTGCCCCCTCCATCCTGACCCTCTCGCAGCGACCTGACCCGCTCACACTGACTCGCCCCTGCAGTCCTGACCCGCTCACAGTGACTAGCCCCTGCAGTCCTGACCAGCTCACAGCGACTTCTCTCTGCAGTCCTGACCCACTCACAGCGACCTACCCCTCCGTGCTGACCCGCTCAGAGTTGCCCCTGCAGTCCTGACCCCCCTCACAGTGACCTGCCCCCTCACTCCTGACCCGCTCTGCATTGAGGAAACCAAGCGGAGGCTTGGGGACCGCTTTGCAGAACACCTCCGCTCGGTTCGCAACAAACAACTGCACCTCCCAGTCGCAAACCATTCTAACTCCCCCTCCCATTCCTTAGACGACATGTCCATCATGGGCCTCCTGCAGTGCCACAATAATGCCACCCGAAGGTTGCAAGGACAGCAACTCCTCATCCGCTTGGGAACCCTGCAACCCAATGGTATCAATGTGGACTTCACAAGCTTCAAAATCTCCCCCTCCCCAACTGCATCCCAAAACCAGCCCAGTTCTTCCCCTCCCGCTACTGCATCACAAAACCAGCCCAGCCTGTCTCCGCCTCCCTAACCTGTTGTTCCTCTCACCCATCCCTTCCTCCCACCTCAAGCCACACCTCCATTTCCGACCGACCACCTCATCCTGCCTCCTTGACTTGTCCGTCTTCCCTGGACTGACCTATCCCCTCCCTCCCTCCTCACCTGTACTCTCCTCTCTACCGATCTTGTTTTCTCTCCATCTTCGGTCCGCATCCCCCCCTCTCCCTATTTATTCCACTTCCCTCTCCCATCCCCCTCTCTGATGAAGGGTCTAGGCCTGAAATGTCAGCTTTTGTGCTCCTGAGATGCTGCTTGGCCTGCTGTGTTCATCCAGCTCCACACTTTGTTATTTTGGATTCTCCAGCATTTGCCATTATCAGTGGCCTTTCCTCTTTGTCAAAGTTTGTGCAAAAGCAACACGATATGGGGCGGCACGGTGGCTCAGTGATTAGCTCTGCAGCTTCACAGCACTGGGGACTCAGGCTCAATTCCAGCCTCAGGCAACTGTTTGTGTGGAATTTGCACCTTGACCCTGTGTCTGCGTGGGTTTCTTCCAGGTGCTCCGGTCTCCTCCCACAGTCCAAAGAGGTGCACGCTAGGTGGATTGGCCATGCTAAATTGCCCATAGTGTTCAGGGGCGTGGGTCTGGGTGGGATGCTCCAAGGTTTGGTGTGCAGTTGTTGGGCCAAAGGGCCTGTTTCCACACTGTAGGGAATCTAAACAATCCTGTTCCCACATCTCCATGTTATAACCCTGCTGCGCACTGCACACAGAGATGTTTGATAACAAAAGGATAACAATAATATTCAAACCCAGTGCTGGAGATGTATTTTAAATACACTGAGGCCAGTGTCGATCTCCAATTCAACTTTTATTTACAAATGAACTGTCTTCAACTTTAGCACTGCCTCATTCAGAGATAGTTGCCAGGGTGTCAGCATCTCTGACCCTCACACGACTTAGCTGTCAGTCAGGGCTCCCTGATTGGGGCTGTTAATGTGGACCAGTCAGGCAACTCATATTCTGTGAGGTTCAACTGGCCGACCTGGTCACAAACCAGTGCGGTGTGTTCATCGAAAATCAAACATGTACTAGAAAGGTACCATTACATACCAGTGCAAAGGAAGGCATGAGGCTAAACTGGGGAGGGAAGGGAACTGCTTATTGGGGGTGGCTCAGAGAGTGGAAGAAAATCGAATGGGAAGAAGACCATTTGAGACTGAGGGAGAGAGATGTAATTGCCTGAATGAGGCATTCCAATTGCGAAATGGATTTTTGTGTGTACACCCTGTTCAGTTTCCCCGATCTTAATCTGTCCTCCTCTTTAAATCATTCGTATCTGAAATTTCTGTATCATTTCCAAATGCTCTGTCTCTAATGTTATGCTGTTGGAATTGTTTGAACTGCAGAGATATCATTTATTTGCACAAATGTGTTCAGTGAAATGAGTTGCATGCTATATATGTATTATTCTTCCTGATTCTATTATACGCATACAAATTAAAGTTAGTTCCACTTTTGAACAACAAACTGCTTTTAGATGTATGATGTATCTCATTTGCCTGCCACTTAGTCTTGTTGATGAGTTGTGTTTCTGTTTTGTGAAGAAATTTGAATGAGCTGGAGCACTAATGGCAATGCCCAATGTGGTGATATTCCAACATTGCAGCTGGAAGGTGGGGCGGGGAGGGGGATGGGTTTCACAAGAACTGTTACAGAGGGAAATGGAGAGACAGGTGATGTCTGTGGCAGCACCGAGACAGTGAGGAGAATGAAATGCAGCCTGAAGGGGAATCTGGCTGCATTCTCCCAGGCACGGGCTGAATGGAAGAGGACAGAAAGGATTCGCTCAGAGGAAGAGTAGATGAGACTGGACTGATTATGAAACAGGCAATCATCATTGGCAAGTCACTGATAGGAGGGTGAATCAATCGGGCTCACTTTAAGACTGTTTACAGTTACCATATAGTTCCTGGGAGATGTGTAGATCAGGCCAGGCTCATACAGAAACGCTTCCCGGAGTAATTAACATGTAGACCCCACTGGGAAAGAGTGAGGGGTTGGCCGTCCTGCTACCACTGATGCACTGAAAGCTTGGGGCATAAGTGGGACGATGGGGCTGCTGCTGCCGAGGCACAGTCGGAAAGGACCACTGAGATTTTCCTGCTGAAGGTAAATGGGGGTCCATTCAGTCCTCGGACCCTCCCCGTGTCTCACATGTATGTAAATAGTTTTGTTGTATGTCTAAGAGAGGTCTTTGGTTTGTTGGGTGGAGCCAAAGTCCAATGCTTTATTTGTTTATTTGATATGCAGCTGGACAGAAGGCAACTGCAGTTGTGACATTGTACATATACAAAGAGATTTCTTGTGAAAAAGGTGGATTTTTCAAATCAGAAATGTGACTGGGAGGAGTGTGGATGAGCCCAGGCGCACTGTGGGTCTGGTTACGGTCACCATATTGTCACTAAGATGTGTGTATATGAGGCATGGCTGGCTGTGAGACTGTGAAAAATCACTAATTAATAGGAGTTTGTTTCTTCAATTATTTGTTGGATGTGTGTGTCACTGACTGGTGACTTCAGCCTTATCTTTTGCACTGATGTGCTGGGCTCTTCCATCATTGAGGATGGGGATATGTGTGGAGTCTTCACGTCCAATCAGTTGTTTAATTGTGCACCACAGTAAATGACGAGATGTGGCAGGACTGCAGAGCTCAGATTTGATCCATTGATGGTGGGGTCACTTTGCTGTGTCTATCACTTGCTGGCTATGCTGTTTGGCGGCTTCACCAGGTTTCTTTATTTATTCATTCACAGGACAAGGGCATCATAGAATAGAATCAGAGGATCCCTACAGTGTTTTGGTATTTCCAGGGGGTCCCGGGAGGGGCGGTGTGTCGGTATTTCCAGGGGGTCTCAGGGAGTATGTCAAGATTTACAGTGGGTCGCAGGGAGTTTGCCTGTACAGGGGTCTGGGTCTGTGTGTCAGGATTTGGAGGAGCTCCTGGGAAATGTGTCAGTGTTTAGAGGGGACCCTGGGAAATGTGTCATTATATACAGGGAGTCCCAGGGAGTTTCTCAGTACTGAAAGCGGGGACAAGGAATGTGTCAATATTTGCAGCTGGTCTCGGGGAATATATCAGTATTTACAAAGGGTCCTGGGGAGTGTGGCAGTTTTTTTAGGGGTTCTTTGGGACGGTGCCAGTATTTAAAGGGTGTCTAGGGAATGTGTCAGTATTTAGAGGGCTTCCCGAGGAGTGTGACAGAATTTACAGGGGTCCTGGTGATTGCATCAGTATTTGCAGGGTGTCCCAGGGAGAGTATCGGTAGTTACAGGGGGTGGAGTGTGTCAGTGTTTACGGGAGTTCCGGGCTGTGTATCGGTATTTACAGGGGGAATGGGGAATGTGTAATTATTTCCAGGGGGTCCTGGGAGTTTATCAGTGTTTACGGGGGTTCCGTGGAATGTGTCAGTGTTTAGGTGAAGTCCCAGGGAATGTGTTCGTGTTTAGAGGGGTCCCTGGGAAATGTGTCCGTATTTACATGCAGCCCCAGGGAGTTTCTCAGTATTTACAGCGGATTCCAGGGAATGTGACAGTAGTTACAGTGTGTCGTGAGGTGTGTGTCGGTATTTACGGGATATCCCAGTATTTGTGGTTAGTTGCGTAGAGTGTGTCTATACGTACAAAGGTCCGGGTATGTGTGTCAGTATACAGAGGAGGCCGAGGGAATTTTTCAGTGTTTAAAGCGGGCCCTGGGAAATGTGTCAGCGTTTACAGAGGGTCCCTGGGAGTGTGGTGGCATTTTCAGGGATTCTCCGGTACTATGTCAGTATTTACAGGGAGTGCTGCGGAGCGTGTCAGAATTTATAGGGGCTCGGTGCATACTGACACACTCCCCTGGAATCCCTGTAAACACTGGCACACTCCCTGGGACCACCTTGAAATACTGTAGCTCTCCCTAACACCCGCTGAAAAAACAAAGTCCACGGGCCCCCCTGTAACGACTGACGCTCTCCCCAAGTCTCCCTGTCAATCTTGACACAATCCCTGAGACGCCCTGTAAATACTGACCCTCCATGGGACCGCCTGCAACTACTGACACACTCCCGGGAGCACCTGTAAATAATTACAACTTCCCCGCAACACCCTGTAAATACTGACACTCTCACCAAGAGCCCCTGTCAATACTGACACAGTCCCTGAACCCCTGTAGGTCGCGGGAATTTTTCAGTATTTAAAGGGGGCCCCGGGAAATGCGTCAGTCTTTGCAGAGGGTCCCAGGGACTGTCAGTATTTTCAGGATTTGCTGGGACTGTGTCAATATTTACAGGGGGTCCCACGGAGTGTGTCAGTTTTACAGGTGATTTCAGGGGCTTCGTCAGTATTTCCAGGGGGTCACACAGATGTGGCAATATTCACAGTGTGTCCCCGGGGACTCTGTTGGTCTTGACAGGGGATTGCCAGGTCGTGTGTCAATATTTACAGGGTGTCACAGGTTGTGTGTGTGTGTCAATATTTACAGGGTGCCCCTGTGTGTGTGTGTCAATATTTACAGGGTGCCCCTGTGTGTGTGTGTGTGTGTGTGTGTGTGTGTGTGTGTGTGTGTGTGTGTGTGGGTATTTACAAAGAGTCCCTGGGGAGTGTGTCAGTGTTCATTGTGAGTCCAGGAGAGACTGTGAGTATTTATAGGACGTCCAGGGAGACTGTCAGTCTTTACAGGGGGTCGTCAGGAGTTTGTCAGAGGGTGAACGCTGAGGCAGTGCCTCATTATGCAGGTGTCAGAATTCAGATAGTGTCCCTTGATGAGAGGGTCAGTACTGAGGTATTGCAGCTCTGTGAGCAGGTCAGTTCTTAACCAGTGTCTCGTTGTCAAGTGGTCCGTGCTGAGGCAGTGACAGTATCAGGACTGAGATATTGAAGCGCTGTCTGAGCATCAGGGGTTAGGGAGTGCCTCATTGTCACAGGGTCAAAAATGTGGGAGTGCGTTATTGTCAAAGGGTCAGTGCTGAGGGAGTGCTGCCATTTAAGGGGGACAGAATTAAGGAAGTTGTTCACATTTCAAGGGCCAGTACTGAAATAGTTTTGCACTGGGAGGTCAGTGTGGAGGGAGGGCCTCAGAAGCAGTGGGTCAGTATGACGGTTTCCCTTATTGTCAGGGGGGCAGTTCTGAGGCACTGACCCGTTGTCAGAGGGTCAGTACTGAGGTATTGAAACACTGTCAGAGCATAAGGGCTGAGGTGTTACAGGTCTATGAGAGGTCAGTCCTACGGGAGTGCCTCATTATCAGAGGTCCAGTACCGAGGGAGTGCACAATCGTCAGACTGTCAGTACTGAGGGAATGCCTGATTGTTCAAAGGGTCAGTACACAAGGAATGTCTCAATGTAATGTATGATTAGAGATGCAGTGCTGAAGGAGTGCCTCATTCTCAGTGTCAGTTCTGAGGCAGGGTCACATTGCTGGAGGGTTGTTCTGACTTAGTGCATAAGTAACAGAGGGTCAATACTGAGGCAGTATCTCATTTTAGGGACTTAGAATTCATGGGTGCTACATAATTAGGAGGTTAGCCCCGAGGTATTGTAGCTCAGGTGCGGTCATAAGTGAGGGGGGAGTGCAACATTGTCAGGGGTCAATTCTGAGGTGTCAGAAAAAGTCCTCCCAGAAACATCAGCAGGACTTGACAAAATCTGTACAATACTGAAAAATTACCTCTGTGAGAAGTTAGTACTTTGTCAGTAGTGAGGAATTGTGGCATTGTCACTGTGTTGGTCTGAGAAAGTGCCTCTTTATGAGAGGGTCAGAATTGATGGGAGTGCTACATGATTAGATGCTCAGGACTAACAGATTGCAGGACTGTCGGCGGGTCAGATCTGTGGGAGTGATCATTGTGAGATGGTCGCTGATATTCAACCCTAAAACACAGAGCGCCCTGTAAATAACTCCTTAAAAAAGGCCCCTTTAACTAAACCCGAAAACAGAGCCCCCGTATCGAAGTCCGAACACACAGAACCCACGAAATTACCCCTAAAACACGAAACTCACTGTGAATAAACCCCAAACACAGATGCCCCTGTAAATGAACACTAAACAATAGAGCCTCCTAAAACAAACAGCAACCCGTGAAATAAAGCCTAAAACACAGGAACCCCAGTTTATAAACCCTGACATTCAGAGCCCCCTGTAGATAAACACTAAAAAAAAGTAAAAACTAAAAGGAACTGTGGATACCGTAAAATCAGGAACAAAAACAAAATTGCTGGAAAAGCTCAGCCCTCACGCTCGCCCAATCCGGCACTCACCAGAACCTCAGGCCCAAACAACACCAAGCTTCAGCCGCACTCATCGCCCTCACACACGGAGCCGCCTGCACAGAGGCCCTCAAACACCTGTCTATCATCCGTAAAAAGCGGGCTTCACTGTAAATAACCCCAAAACACAGAGTCCTGTTTAAACAAACTTCTACAATATCAACTTCACCCCCTGTAATTATACGCTCAACTACAGAGACCCCTTTAAACGAACACGAACACATATCCCCCAGGAAGTAAAAGGTGAAATACCGGGCTCCTTCTCAATAAAGCCGAAGGCACAGAGCACCTGTCAATACACCCCAACATCGAGCCGACCTGTATATTATCCGTAAAACAGGGCCCCTTACAAATAAACCCTAAAAGACAGAGCTGGCTGTAAGTAAAGAGCCCCTTGTAAATAAATACCAAAGCACTCAGTAAAAACCGGAAGAACTGCGGATGCTGCAAATCAGGGAAATATCCAAAGTTGCTGGAAGAGCTCAGCAAGTCTGACAGCATCTGTGAGGGAAAAGAAAGAGTTAACGTTTTGGGTCAGGTGATCCTTCCTCTGAACCTCTGGCTGGCGCGTCTTCAGTCATGCAGGGTCAATTGCTTTAAAATATCCTTTTTCTGTGAGGCTCTATAACATTATAATAGAAAAACATCAGAACTAAGCAGGAGTAGGCCATCCGGCCCCTCGAGACTGCCCCGCTGTTCAATCAGATCCTGGCTGATCTTTTTGAGACTCAGCTCCACTCACCCACTCGCTCACCATCAACCTAAATTCCTTTCATGTTCATAACGTGATCTGGTCTTGCCTTAAACACATTCAGCGAGGTAGTTTCAACTGCTTCACTGGGTAGGGTATTCCACAGATTGACAACCCTTTGGGTGAAGAAGTTCCTCCTGTCCTCAGTCTGACATCTGCTTCCTTTTATTTTGAGCTATACCCACCTCGTCCTCGTTTCACCTGCCAGTGGAAACAACCTCCCTGTCTCCACCTTATCTATTCCCTTCATAATCTTGTATGTTGCTATAAGCTCTCCCCTCAGTCTTCTGAATTCCAATGAGTATCATCCCAACCAACTCAGTCTCTCCTCATATTCCAACCCTCTCAAGTCTAGAATCAACCAAGTCAGTCTCCTCTGTGCCCCCTCCAGTGAGAGTATATCCCTTCTCAAGTCAGGAGACCAAAACTGCACACAGTAGTCCAGGTGAGGCTTCATCAGGACCCTATACAGCTGCAGCATAGCCTCCCTGTTTTTAAACTCCATCCTTCTCGCAATGACAGACAAAATTCTATTTGCCTTTATAATTACCTGCTGCAATATTACTTTGAGCGATTCCTGCACAACGACACCCAAGTCACTTTACACAGTAACATGCTGCAATTTTTTTACCATTTGAACCATAGCCTACTTTGTTGTTATTCCTATCAAAATGGATGACCTCACATTTATTGACATTGAACTCCATCTGCCAGACCATTGCCCACTCACTTAGACTGTATAACCATCTGCAGGCCTTCAGTTCTTCTGCACACTTTGCTCTACCGCTCATCTGAGTGTCTTCTGCCAATGTTGACACACCACACTTCATCCCCGACTATAAATCATCTGTATCAATTGTAAACAATTGCAGTCCCAACACTGATCCCTGAGACACACTACTAGCCACTGACCGCCAGCCAGATAAACACCCATTTACCCCTACTCTTTCACTATGAAAGGGAGACTGAATTAAAATGCTCCTTCCACCCCATTTACAGCCCTTTCACAGTTTTAATCCTCACGGCTTTATTTTGCCGACAGCTGCAAAACGTGGCTCTACATCAGTGTCTATCCCTGAGTACATGTTAATTTTCTAACCTATTCAGAACAATACCATCGTGTCATCGTTTGAAGAAGCATAACATTAATCAGCCCTCAGCAACCGTCTCCCAGGACTTGAACAGCTTGCAGGATATCAAACAAGTTTTCTGCATTAGCAGAGATAGTAGGAACAGCAGATGCTGGAGAATCTGAGATAACAAGGTGTAGAGGTGGATGAACACAGCAGGTCAAGCATCAGAGGAGCAGGAAGATTGATGTTTCAGGCCTAGATGCTTCTTCAGAAATTGGGAAGGGGAAGGAGGTTCTGAGATAACGAGGGAGAGACGGGGAGATGGATAGAAGATGCATAGAGGAGAAGGTAGGTGGAGAGGAGACAGACAGGTCAAAGAGGTGGGGATGGAGCCAGTAAAGGTGAGTGTAGATGGGGATGTAGGATGGAGCTGGGTCAGTCCAGGGAGGATGGACAGGTCAAGGGAGCGGGATGAGGTTAGTAGGTAGGAGACGGAGGTTGGGGCTTGAGGTAGGAAGAAGGACAAGGGTAGGGAGACAAGGGCGAGCTGGGCTGGTTTTGGGATGCGGTAGCGGGAGGAGAGATTTTGAAGCTTATGAAGCCCACATTGACACCATTGGGCCGCAGGGTTCCCAAGCGGAATATGAGATGCTGTTCCTGCGACCTTCGGGTGACATCGTTGTGGCACTGCAGGAGGCTCAAGATGGACATGTCGTCTGAGGAATGGGAGGGGGAGTTGAAACAGTTCGCAACTGGGAGGCGCATTTGTTGAGTGCGAACCAAGTGTAGGTATTCTGCAAAGCGGTCCCCAAGCCTCCACTTGGTTTCCTCAATGTAGAGGATGCCACAACGCGAATGGTGGATGCAGTATACCACATTGGCAGATGTGCAGGTGAACATCTGCTTGAGGTGGAAAGTGTTCCTCGGGCCTGGGATGGGGAGTGAGGGGAGTGGTGTAGGAGCAGGTGTAGCACTTCTTGCAGTTGCAGGGAAAAATGTGCCAGGTGTATTGGGGCTGGAGGGGAGTGCGGAGCAGACAAGGCAGTCACAGAGACAGTGGTCCCTCCAGAAAGCAGATAAGGGTGGGGAGGGAGAAATGTCTTTGGTGGAGTCGGATTGCAGATGATGGTTGGAGGATGATACGTTAGATCCAGAGGTTGGTGGCGTGGTACATGAGGATGAGGAGGATTGTGTTTTGGTTGTTATTGCAGAGAAGGGGCATGAATTACGGGAAATGTGGGAGACACGGTCAAGGGCGTTCTCGACCACTGTGGGGGTCGGGGGGAGGATTTGCGGTCCTTGAAATATGAGGAAACCTGAGATGTATTGGAGTGGAATGCCCTCATCCTGGGAGCAGGTGTGGTGGAGGTGAAGGAATTGAGAACAGGGGGTGTTATTTTTGCAGGAAGATGGGTGGGAGGAGATGTATTCTAGGTAGCTGTGGGAGTCGGTGAAATCGATATCAGTTTCGAGGTGGTTGCCGGAGATGGGAACAGAGAGGTCCAGGAAGGTGAGACAGGTATTAGAAATAGTCCAGGTGAACAGGTATTAGAAATAGTCCAGGTGAACTTCTGGTTGGAGTGGAAGGTGTTGGTGAAGTGGATGAACTGTTCAAGCTCCTGGTGGGAGCACGAGGCGGCGCCGATACAGTCGTTAATGTTATGGAGGAAGAGGTGGGTTTCGGGCCAGTGTTACTTCGGAAGAGGGACTGTTCCATGCAACCTACAAAAAGGCAGGCACAGCTTGGGCCCATGCGATGTTTCTTCTGACTGCAGTCCCCTGGCGGCCCGCCCGTGGTGGTGCTCATCTTTGCTGCGATCTGCCGGCTCGGTCCCCGAAAGGCAGCATCGGTTCCCCATCCCCGCCCTCCCGACAAACCAACCCTTTAAAGGCGGAAGGCACCCACCCCCTTATCATAAAGGTCAGGTTGCGGGGTGGGGGGGGCACGGCGAGAGGGTGCCAGAGGCTGCATTTATTTTGGCGCATCCCTAATCTGGGGGTTATCCAGCACCCCCGCGCCCCCAGAAATAGGGATTATGGATGCACACCGCTAATTTTGGATTCCTCTTTAGAATAAAAAGTAGAGGGGGAGTGTGAATAGGGTTTTGGGATGGGGGATGGGATAGGGTGTGGGGGTGGGGGTGTAGGTCGAGTTGGGGGAGAGGGGGAAGAAGGTGCCCCTCTCCTTCCATTGAAGGGTGCGTACCCACAATTTGGCGCCTTAGGCTCTTTCCTGTTCTGGTTAGGGTTAGGCCGATGGTGAAGGTTAGGGTTTGGGCTGAGGTTAGGGTGAGGGCTGATGCCTGGCACTCCCTCCATACTGACCCTCGAATATCTATGTACACCTAAAACACAGAGTTTCCGGTAAATATGCCCTAAAACACAGAGTACCGTGTAAATCAGCCCAAAATGGAGAGGGCCCTGAAGATAAGCCCTGTAACGCTGAGTTCACTGTAAATAAACCCTAAAACACAGATCACTGTAAACAAACCCAAAGACACAGAAAACCCTGTAAATAAACCATGAAATACAGAAAACCCTGTGAATAAACTCTAAAAACACAGATCTCACTGTAAATAAACCCTAAACACAGATCTCACTACCGACAAACCCTCAATCAGAGAGCTCCCTGTGGATAAACCCTAACACAAAGCTAGCTGTAAATAAACTCTAAAACACAGTGCCCTCTGTAAACAAGCTCTCAATCAGAGCTCACTGTAAATATTCCCGAAGACACGGAGATCACTGTAAAAAAGAAACTCAGAACAAAGAGCCGCTCGTAAATTTTCCTAAAACACAGAGTGCCTTGTAAAAAGCCCGAAAACACAGAACCTCCTGTAAATAAAACCTAGAACACAGAACCTTCTGTAAATAAACTATTAAACACAGAAACAAAGGTGCTGGAAAAGCTCAGCAGGTCTGGCAGCATCTGTGGAGGAGTAAAATGAGTTAACTTTTCGAGCCTGGGTACCCTTCCATTCTGAGGAAGGGTTGCTGGACCTGAAAAGTTAACTCGTTTTTCTCCTCCACAGATGCTGCCAGACCTGCTGAGCTTTTCCAGCAACTTTGTTTTTGTTCCTGATTTACAGCATCCACAGTTCTTTTGGTTCTTATTAAACACGGAACCCACATTAGATAAAACCTAAAGCACAGAGCTCAAGTACATAAAGTACATAACCATAAACGCACAGCCCCCAGTAAATAAGATTTAGGGCTGAGGCTAGGCTTCATGTTTATGCAAGTGTGAACATTAGGGCTGAGGCTAGGCTTAGGTTTAAAGCTGGTGTTATCTCTGAGGGTAGCGTAGAAGAAAGCAGCTTTGCATTCCCAGAGACAGAGCTGAGGGAGAGCATTTGTGTATTCCATAGGAGGCACGGGAACCATTGTAACCTTAACAGATCAAATTATATGACAGATTAGTTTACAGTTAAAGATCATTGTGACTGTGGTCACAAGGTGAAGAGCTGGATGAACGCAGCAGGAAAAGCAGCACCAGAGGAGCAGGAAAGCTGACGTTTCGGGCCGAGAGCCTTCTTCAGAAATGGGGGAGGGGAAGGGGGTTGTGAAATAAATAGGGAGAGAGGAGAGGCCGATAGAAGGCGGATAGAGGAGAAATTAAGTGGGAGGACGGGATAGGTGGGAGGAAGGACAGGTTAGGGAGGCAGGGACCAGCTGGGCTGGTTTTGGAATGCGGTCAGGGGAGGGGAGATTTTGAAGTTTGTCAAGTCACATTGACACCAGTGGGGTACAGGGTCCCTAACCTGTCATTCCTCCCACCTCAAAACCCAGCCCCATCTCCTACCTAGTAACCTCATCCTGCCCCCTTGGCCTGTCCATCCTCCCTGGACTGACCTATCTCCTCCCTAACTCCCACCTGCATTCACCTTTACTGGCTCCATCCCTGCCTCTTTGGCTTGTCTGTCTCCTTTCCAACAATCTTCTCCTCTGTCCATTTTCTGTCTGCCTCCCCCCTCTCCCTATTTATTTCAGATCCCCCTCCCCCTACCATTTCTGAAGAAGGGTCTCGCCCAAAACGCCAGCCTTACTGCTCCTTTGCTGCTGCTTGGCCTGCTGTGTTTATCCAGCTCTACACCTTGTTAACCCTGTAAATATGCTCTCAAGCACAGACACCCCTTTAAATAAATCCTAAGAAGGGTCATTCAGGAAATAAAATGTAAAAGAAACCATAAAAGCCAGAGTCCCTGTAAATAAAGTGTAAAACATAGAGCTCCAAGTAAATAAATCCTGAAACACAGTGCCCCCAGCAAATCCTCCCTTCAACTAAGCCTCCTGCAAATAAACTCGCAGAGGCGACTGCAAACAAACCCCAAAACACAGGACATCCAGTTAATAAAGCCTAAAACAGAAGGCCCACTGTAAATCAACATGAAAAAACACAGCTCCCACTGCAGCACTGCGAATTAGTCGGATTGAGTTAGTACCTCAGTCAGCAAGTCAGTTCTGAGGCAGGGCCTCTTTGTCAAAGAGTCAGATTTGAGGGAGTACCATTGGATGATGGTTATTGCAGCACTGTGAGAGTACTGGAGTGAGAGAGCACCTCACTGTCAGAGGGTCAGTACTGAGGGGGTACCTCACTGTCAGAGAATCAGTACTGAGGGAGTACCTCACTGTCAGACGGTCAGTACTGAGGGAGTACCTCACTGTCAGAGAATCAGTACTGAGGGAGTACCTCACTGTCAGAGGGTCACACTGAGGGAGAACCTCACTGTCAGAGGGTCAGTACTGAGGGAGAACCTCACTGTCAGAGGGTCAGTTCTGAGGGAGAACCTCACTGTCAGAGGGTCAGTACTGATGGAGGACCTCACTGTCAGAGAATCAGTACTGAGGGAGTACCTCACTGTCAGAGGGTCACACTGAGGGAGAACCTCACTGTCAGAGGGTCAGTACTGAGGGAGAACCTCACTGTCAGAGGGTCAGTACTGAGGGAGAACCTCACTGTCAGAGGGTCAGTACTGATGGAGGACCTCACTGTCAGAGAATCAGTACTGTTGTCATGTTCGTTTTCGGAGACCCTCACGGATTTGTTGCAATAACAAGACACTGACCTGTTTAGAAAAACACGAATCCTTTTATTACCAAGCAAGTACAAGCTGTGGAGAATCACAGCACTTAACCCGGCACAGAGCGCAGAGTCTCGCAGGTAATTCTCCCCGAGCAGCGGACAGTCCCCGCTCTTCAAACTTTACAAAATACATGATACATAAAATAATTACACATTTTACAATGACATGATACATAAAACAATTACTACAACAGACAAAGACAGGATACCAAACAATTATTATATCAAGAACATAAAAGACCAGGATATAGTCCCGAAGATAATAAAACGTGAGGCTGGATGAACACAGCACATCTCAGGATGCTGCTGGACTTGCTGTGTTCGTCCAGCCTCGCATTTTATTATCTTGGATTCTCCAGCATCTGCAGTTCCAATTTTCACAGGATATAGTATCGATTGCTCTTGAAGTGGCTGCTGATGGCATGAGGCGATTTCAAGTAGTTATCCGGACAGATTGTTCCAGCCAGCCAGACACACTGGCAACTTGAAATCACAAATTCAGTGCCCTGGCCCCTTTGTCAGCGACAGAAATTGCATGCTTTAGAAGTATCACACCTTTACAAATGTTCCCCACCGAACCCTATTTGACACAGTTTAATTCTAATTGTATTCAGTCAGGAAGCTTAAGACAGTGTCTGCATACCGATGTGTGGGAAGACAAAGAGTTACAAAAGTTTTACACTGAATTCCTAGCTGGGCAGGAAGCTTCAGGGCAGTGCCTGCATCCCTGTGCGTAGGCAGATGAAAGACTTTAATTTGTAGAAGTATCGAAATCAATGGGATGTTATACAATAACATCTCATTGTGAGAGTACCTCATCGTCAGAGGGTCAGTACCGTAGACGTGCAGTGTTGTCTGACGGCCAATCGGGTCAGGATTGAGGGCTATTACAGGGACAGGACTGAGGTATTTGAAATAGGGCAATGACTGGTGTGGATCCTTTTTATTTTTTAAAAATTAGACGACACCAGAAAGATTATCAACCCGATGTGATGTGATTGGGCTGACAATCAGTTGATGACAGCAGAAAGGTCAGTGGCCTGATTACCGCGGCCGGGACTTGAGATTTCACTATTGCCGACCTTCTCATTCTTCTCGCTCAATTTCACGGAAGAGCTGTTTTGAGAGAGAGTCGGAACTTTCTGAAAGTGATCGCGGGCCCTAGTCAATATGTATCTAACAGAGAAACAGGTAAAGCAGAAACTTGTTTGATGTCCCGCCAGCTATTCAAGTCCTGGGAGACGTTTGTTGAGGGCTGATTAATATTATAATTATTCATAGTTTCGGGTGACACGATGGATGGGAAGATATTGTTCTGAATAGATTAGAAAATTAACACATAGTCAGGGATTGACTCTGATGTAGACACAGGTTTGGACACTGTCAGCAACACGAGTTCAAACTGTGAAAAGGCAGTAATGCGTGGAAGGAACATTTTAATTTATAGTCTCCCTTTATTAGTGAAAAGTATGGCAAGATCGCAATTTTATGAATGAATGAATGAAATGCGCTAACAGTAAACAGAGGACCCTAGTGAGTGGCCAGTAAAGTTATGAATGAATGAGAGCGCGATAGTGGTCACATGGAGCGCTGTGGGCGCATCGGTCAAGAGGACCTGTAGTGCAACAGTAAAGAGGCTTGTGATATGTCACACAAAAACCACACAAAAGGATATTTGAAGGCGATTGGCCCTGTATCACTAAAGACACACCAGCCAGCCTCCGGAAGCCTTGTTGAGTGCTAACCGATATGAGTAAACAGGGCAGACCACAGGATATTCAGGGGCAAAGATTACAAGATTAACAAGTGACCACTTTTCTGAAGAAGGGTCTAGGCCCGAACCATCAGCCTTCCTGCTGCTTGGCCTGCTGTGTTCATCCGGCTCGACACCTTGTTCTCTCAGACCACGTGAGCGAACGAGTTTGGCGTGTTTGAGTCTGACTGGTAAATATGTGATACACAACCATTTGATGTTACTGACTGCCTGGTGAATTGAAAACTGAAATAACTGCGGATGCTGCAAATCAGGAACAAAAACAAAGTTTCTAGGAAAGCCCAGCAGAACTGAGGGAGGTTCTGTGGAAGGGTCACCGAACCGGAACCGGTTTGCTCTGTTTTTCCGCTGACAAATGCTGCCAGACCTGCTGAGCTTTTGCAGCAACTTTGTATTTGTTTTCTGATTTGCAACATCCGCAGTTCTTTGGGTTTTTACTCAGTGTTTTAGAGTTTATTTACAGGGCGCTCTTTATTTATCGCGAGCTCTGTCTTTTAGGGTTTATTTGTGAAGGGCCCTGTCTTACAGATAGTTTACAGGTCGGCTCAGTATTCGGGTGCATGAAGAGGTGCGCTGTGTTTTCGGCTTTATTCAGCCCTGTCTTTTCCTGTCTACTTCCTGGGGGATGTGTGTTCGAGTTCATTTTAAAGGGGTCTGAGTATTTGAGTGTACAGTCGTAGGGGGCTCTGTGTTTTACACTGTCCTGTATGTTTTTGACTTAATTTACAGGGTAGATCTGTGCTTTATGGCTTATTTACCGGGGGCTCTGTGTTGCAGTGCTTCGACACTGGCGGGGTGGGGGGGGTCTCTGTTTTAGAGTTTATTTCCATTGAGGCCTGTGTTTTCGGGTTATTTACAAAGAGCTCTGTGATTTAAGGTTTACATAGAAAGGCTGTATTCTAAGGTTTATTTACAGAAGGCTCTCTGCTTTAGGGTTTATTTACAGTGAGCAGTGTAGTTTAGGACTTATTTCCAGTGAGCTCTGGGCTTTAGCATTTATTTACAGGAGGATCTTCATTTCATGGTTTTGTTTCAGTTGGATCTTTGTTTCAGGGTTTTTTTTAAACAATGGGCTCTGTGTCTTATTTATAGTGCCATCTGCGTTTTTGAGTTTATTTCCAGGAGGCTCTCTGTTTTAGCGTTTGTTTGCAGGATCCTCTGTGTTTTAAGATTTAATTTACTGTTTATTGGCATGGGTACTCTCTGTTTGAGGCACTGACTGAGTACTGGCCTTCTGACAATGTGGTACTCATTCAGATCTGACCCTCCAGCAATGAGGTACTGTGTCAGAACTGATCCACTGACAGTAAAGCACTGCCCCCTCAGTTCTGACCCTCTGACAGAGCTGCAATCGTTCAGGACTGAACTTCTGATCATGTTGTACTCCATCAACTCTGAACCCAATGCATTGAGGTACTGACTCAGTATTTACTGTGTGCAACTAATATACTCACTCAGAACTAACCCTCTAGCAATGTGAGCCTGCTTCAGAACTAACCGTGTAACAATGAGGCACTGACCTCAGCACCAAATCTCTAATTACGTGGTTCTCTTCAGTTTTGAGGCACTCCTTCCGTACTGACCCACGAACAATGCGGCACACACTCAAGAATGATCCTTCAATGAGGTATCACCTTATAACAGATCTACTGACATCAAGGCCCTCTCTTTGGACTGTGTCTGATAATGAGGCACTGACTTGGTTCTGACCCTCTGACAATGAGGCATTCTGTCAAGTCTTAGTGCATTAAAATGAGGCACCCTCTGACTGATCTGAAATGCCTCAGTATAGACCCTCTGACTGATCTGAAACACCACTTCTTAGACCCTCTAAATGACAATCTTTTAATTCTGACACCATTACAGTGAGGGTCTGCCTTGGTGCTGACACTCTGTCAGAGACGTTGCCTCAGAACTGAGCTGCTGACAATTAGCCAGTGCCTTAGGTACTGATGAGTGAATGAAAAGGCCCGCTCTCAGCACTGACACTGCAGCAATGAGGTATTGCCACAGAACGAACCCACAAAGGGCTCATAATTGAGGGAGTGCCTACTGATTGAAGGGTGCGGATTGAGGTGTTGCAGAACTGTCAGAGGGTCAGAACTGAGGTATTGCATCATTGTCAGATGGTCCATTCTGAGGCAGTGCCTCAGTATCAGAATTGAGGGTATGCATGTGTTTAACTCATCAGGAATGAGCTTTATGCAGCTCTATCAGAGAGTCAGCACTGACTGCCTGCCTCATTCTCATAGGATCAACACTGATTTTTTTGAAGCACTGTTAGATCTTCAGTACTGAGTGGGTCAGAACTGAGGGAGTGCATTGCTGTCAGAGGCAGTGCCTCATTATGCAGGTGTCAGAATTCAAGGCATGCCCCATGAATGGAGGGTCAGGACTGAGGTATTGCAGCTCTATTCAGAACCAGTGGCTCGTTGTCAAGCGGTCAATGCTGAGGCAGTGACTCAATTCTGTATGGTCAGTCTTGAGGAAGTGCCGCATTATTAGAGGGCCAATACGAAGGGTAAGTCTCAATGCAATTGTGACAGAACTGAGACAGAGGCACATGCTCAGAGATGAGATTACCTACAGCGTGGAAACAGGCCCTTCAGCCCAGTAAGTCCACACCGCCCGTTGAAGCATCCCAGCCAGACCCATCCCCCTCTAACCCACACACCCCTGAAAACTACGGGCAATTTAGCATGGCCAATCCACCTAGCCTGCACATCTTTGGACTGTGGGAGGAAACTGGAGCGCCCACATCGGAGGAGGCCCACATAGATAGCGGGAACTGCCGATGCTGGGGAATCTGAGATAACAAAGTGTAGAGCTGGATGAACACAACAAGCCAAGCAGCATCATCCAGCTCGACACCTTTTATCTCAGATTCTTTAGCGTCCATTTTCTGACGAAAGATCAAGACCGAAAACGTCAGCTTTCTGACTCCTCTGATGCTGCTCGGCCTGCTGTGCTCATTCAGCTCGACCCCGTGTTATCACAGAGACAGCATGTTGGGTGTCCTTGCTTCATCATGTTTTGTAAGTGTCATAAGAACTTAGATGGATGGCTTCAACAAACAAACAATTTTGATGTGAATAAATTTACATTTGGACTCTGATAAAATAAAAAGGAACCTAGACTTGTTTGAAAATTAAATCGACTTAATTAATTCAGCCATATAATTGGCATAAAAATATAAGAAATTGATCCTACTCTCAATCTCGGAGATGTTTTTGTTTGGAATTAGGGTGTTGAAGGTGGAGATGTGGTCAATAAGTAGGAGCTTGACGTAAATGCCCTTGTTATCTGGACATTC
>NW_026728249.1:102500-166889 GCF_030684315.1 Stegostoma tigrinum
TTTGGGGAAGGATTTAGACTCCCGGATCTGAAGGAAAACTTGCGGGGATGGTGTATCCTCTACAAGTGGGCTGGTCTGCAGCTGAACCGGAAAGGAGCCAAAATCTTTGCACAAGGGTTTGCTAATGTTGTGAGGAATTTCGGCTGTGGACCTCCAAGCAGTGGGCAATTGCAGGTAATTCACTGAGAGGTGAGAAGGAATAAAATAAAAATTATATCAGGGGATTTCAACTGCACAACGCGAATTGAGATAACATAAAAGGTTGACTTGGGAAATAATTCTTGAAATACATTTGAGAGATTATTTAACATCAACACGTAGACGAGCTTGTAAGGGACAGTGCAATAGAACATAGAACATAGAAGAGTACAGCACAGAACAGGCCCTTCAGCCCACAATGTTGTGCCGACCATTGATCCTCATGTATGCACCCTCAAACTTCTGTGACCATATACATGTCCAGCGGTCTCTTAAATGACCCCAATGACCTTGCTTCCACAACTGCTGCTGGCAACGCATTCCATGCTCTCACAACTCTCTGCGTAAAGAACCTGCCTCTGACATCCCCTCTATACTTTCCACCAACCAGCTTAAAACTATGACCTCTCGTGCTAGCCATTTCTGCCCTGGGAAATAGTCTCTGGCTATCAACTCTATCTATGCCTCTCATTATCTTGTATACCTCAATTAGGTCCCCTCTCCTCCTCCTTTTCTCCAATGAAAAGAGACCGAGCTCAGTCAACCTCTCTTCATAAGATAAGCCCTCCAGTCCAGGCAGCATCCTGGTAAACCTCCTCTGAACCCTCTCCAAAGCATCCACATCTTTCCTATAATAGGGCGCCCAGAACTGGACGCAGTATTCCAAGTACTGGACGCAGTATTCCAATGCTGGACCTATTTCTGGGACACAAAGCCAGTGTTCAAGGTGACAGTGGCTAAGTGCTTTAGCGATAGTGACCATGACAACAGACTTTTCAACATATGTTACGGGAAAGGAGAATGTCAGTCTGTTAAAACAACCAAGTGTCTTTGGTTTGGGAAGAGGCATATTTTATTTAAACAAGGCAGGATCTGGGTAAAATATTTTGTGAAGTTACTTGAGGGCGAATCTGCAGCAGAATAGTCAGATACGTCCAGGAAAGGAACTGGGAGAGTAAAGGCCATTCCATTTTGGGTGAAATTTATCATCGACAAGCCTGGAAAACCCTGGATCTTGAGGAATGTTCAGGACATGTTTACGACAAGTGCGAAGGAAGCAAATGAATGGATGACTAGTGGCGTATAAAAACGAAGTGTGAAGAAACGGTGGTGGCCAATATTGGAGAGAATATCAAGATATTCCACAGGTACATGAAGCAGGAGAATAACCAGGGAAAGAGTAGCGCCAATTAGAAACCGGGGTGTACACGGGGTGAGGGAGCAATCTGTGTTCGGAACTGAAGGGCATTGATACAGTAGACAAGTCCCTCCCATCGGCTCTCCCTTCAAGGAGAAGCATTCATGTCTATAAAGCAGGAAGATGCAGTGTGAAACTGAAATTTTTGGCTGGTTTAAAAGTGAACAAATCCCCACGCCCAGATGTGTTGTTTCCAAGACTGCTGTGGGAGAAGAGAAAGAAAATCTCTTCAGAGATAGTAGCAACTGCAGATGCCGGAGAATCTGAGGTAAGGAGGGGTAGAGCTGGATGAGCGCAGCAGGCCAAGCAGCATCAGAGGAACAGGACGGCTGATGTTTTGAATCTGGACCCTTCTTCAGAAATGGGACAGGGGAAGGGGATTCTGAAATAAATAGGGAGAGAAGTGGAGGCGGATCGAAGATAGGTGGAGAGGAGACAGATAGTTCAAAGAGGCGGGGATGGAACCACTGAAGAAGAGTGCAGGTGGGGAGTTAGAACATAGAGCAATACAGTGCAGAACAGGCCCTTCGGTCCTTGATGTTGCGCTGACCTGTGAACTAATCGAAGCCCATCCCCCGACACTATCCCTTCATCATCCATATGCTTATCCAAGGACTGTTTAAATGCCCCTAATGTGGCTGATTTAACTACATTGGCAGGCAGGGCGTTCCATGCCCTTACCACTGTCTGAGGAAAGAACCTGCCTCTGACAGCTGTCTTAAATCTATCACCCCTCAATTTGTAGCTATGCCCCCTCAACCAGCTGATGTCATCGTCCTCAGAAAAAGACTCTCACTCTCCACCCGATCTAATCCTCTGATCATCTTGTATGTGTTTCTTGAATCCCCTCTTAGTCTTCTCCTCTCCAATGAGAACTGACCAAGCCCCTCAGCCTTTCTTCATAAGGCCTTTGCTCCAGACCAGGCAACATCCTGGTAAATCTACTCTGCACCTTTTCCAATGCTTCCACATCCTTCCTGTAATGGGGCGACCAGAACTGCACGCAATATTCCAAAATGAGACCGCACTAGCATTTTGTACAGTTGCAGTGTGACATCTTGGCTCCGGAACTCATTCCCTCTCCCAATGAAACCTAACGCACTGTAAGCCCTCTTAACAGCACCATCAACCTGGGTGGCAACTTTCAGGGATCTATGTACATAGACACCAAGATCCCTCTGCACATCCACACTGCCCAGAATCTTTGCGTTGACCCAGTATTCTGCCTTCCTATTATTCTTCCCAAAGTGAATCACCTCACATTTATCCACATTGAACTCCATTTGCCACCTTTCAGCCCAATTCTGCCGTTTATCCAAGTCTCCCTGCAACCTGCGACGTTCTTCCACACTGCCCACCACTCCACCAACTTCAGTGTCACCTGCAAACTGAGTAATCCATCCACCTGTGCCTGCATCCAAATCATTTATAAAAATGACAAACAGCAGTGGTCCCAAAACAAATCCTTGTGCACACCACGAGCGAATTGACTCCAGGCTGAATATTTTCCATCAACCACCACTAGTTGCCTTCTTACAGAAAGCCAGTTTCTCATCCAAACTGCTAAATGTCCCTCAATCCCATGCGTCCATATTTGCTCCAATAGCCGACCACGTGGAACCTTATCAAAGGCTTTCCTGAAGACCGTGTACACCACGTCAACGGCCCTTCCCTCGTCCACATGCTTGGTCACCTTCTGAAAACTCAGTGAGGTTTGTGAGACATGACCTGCCCTTGACGAATCCATGTTGACGATCTCCAATCAAATTGGTGCTTGCTTGATGTTTAGAAATCCTAAATCTCTTCTCATCCTTTCCAAAACTTTTCCGACAACAGACGTAAGGCTCACTGGTCTATAATCACCTGGGTCATCTCTCCTGCCCTTCTTGAACAAGGGCACAACATTTGCAGCCCTCTGGGACTAAATCTGTAGAAAATGAGGACTCAAAGATCAAGGCCAAAGATCAAGAGGATAGGAGATGGTGGTGGGGCTTGATGTGGGAGGAGGGGATAGGAGGGAGAAAAGACAGGTTCGGGAGGCGGGAATGAGCTAGGCTGGTTTTGGGATGCAGTTGTGGGGAGGGGTGATTTTGAAGCTTGTGAAGTCCACATTGATAGCATTGGGCTGCAGGGTTCCCAAGCAGAATATGAAGTGCCCTTCCTGCAACCTTCGGGTGGCATCATTGCGGCACTGCAGGAGGCCCAGCATGGACATGTCATCTGAGGACTGCGAGGGGGAGTTGTTTAGTGTGAAGTGAGCATAGGTGATGTGCAAAGCGGTCCCCAAGCCTCCGCTTGGTTTCTTTGATGTTGAGGAGGCCACAATGGGAACAGCGGATGCAGCTACCACATTAGTGGCGCCGATACAGTCATCAATGTAACGGAGGAAGAGGTGGGGTTTAGGGCCAGTGTAGGTATGGAAGAGGGATCGTTCCATGTAACCTACAAAGAGGCAGGCATAGCTTGGGCCCATGTGGATACCCTGGCCACCCACTTTGTCTATAGGAGGTGGGAGGATTTGAAAGAGAAGTTTTAGTTTTCAAGGACCGCAACTCCCCCCCCCCCAACCCCCACCCCCGCAGTGGTCGAAAACACCCTCGACTGGGTCACCCGCATTTCCCACAACTCACCCCTCACCCCTTCTGCCATCTGCACTCTGACCCCACCACCAAAGACATTTTTTCCCTCCCCACCCTTAGGTGACTCCCTTATGCACTCCACACTCCCCCCCAGCATCCCGTACACGCGGCACTTGTTCCTGCAACTGCAGGAAGTGCTTCACCTGCCTCGATACCTCCCCCCTCACCCCCATCCCAGGCCCCAAGAAGAAATTCCACATCAAGCAGATGTTCACCTGCACATCTGCTAATGTGATATTCTGTATTCGCTGTTCCCATTGTGGCCCCCTCTACATCGGGGAAACCAAGCGGAGGCTTCGGGACCTTTGCAAGTCACCGATGCACGAAAGAATTGCACCTACCAGTCGCGAACCGTTTCACATCTCCCTCACAATACTCAGATTACATTTCCATCCTGGGTCTCCTGCAGTGCCACCTGAAGATTGCAGGAGCAGCGCCTCATATTCCGCTTGGGAACCCCGCAGCTCAGTGGTATCAATGTGGACTTCACAAGCTTCAAAATCTCCCCTCCTGCTCCCGCAACCCAAAACCAACCCACCTATTCCATCCTGCCACCTCAAGCCCCACCCCCACCTCCTACCGACTAACCTCTTCCCGCCCCCTTGACCTGTTCGTCCTATCTGGACTGCCCTGTCTGCTCCCTAACTTCCCACCTGCACTCCATCCCTGCCTCTTTGACCTGTCTGTCTCCTGTCCACCTATCTTTTCCTTTATCCAACTTCTATCCGCCTCCCGCTCTCTCCCTATTTATTTCCGAACCCCCTCTCCCTCCCCCATTTCTGAAGAAGTGTCTAGGCCTGAAACGTCAGCCTTCCTGTTGCTCTGATGCTGCTTGGCCGGCTGTTTTCATCCAGCTCTGCACCTTGTTACCTCAGAAAGAAAATCTCAGTGGCCCTGACCAGTTTTTCAATTCCTCTCACAAGGGAAGTACCAGAGGGTTGGAGAACAGAATGTGGTTTCACTTATCAAGATAAATGCAAAACTATTCAATTCCAGTGGAGGTTTGAGATGCAGTGTTGATGTTTGTTCTATGTAGTAGGCTGGCCTTAACTTGTCCTGTGGTGAGATGTAATTTGAAGGGGATGCTGTGCTTTTTTTTTTCTCGTTTTGGTACGGTATGTGCTACTTGACCTTGTCAGCCTATTTTATAGAGTCATAGTCGTACAGCGTGGAAATGGGCCCTTAGGTCCAACATAATCCCAAACTAAACTAGTCCCAACTGCCTCTTCCTGGCCCATATCCCTCCAGCCTTGTCCTATTTATTAACCTCGATCAGGTCACCTTTCATCCCCCTTTGCTCCAGTGAAAAAAGTTCCAGCTGACCCAACCTTCCTTTATCACTGAAACCTTCCATGCTCAGCAACGATCTGGTAAATTTCTTCTGTGCCCACTCTTGCTTAAAAATATCCTTCCTATAATAGGGCAACTGTAAATTTGTACTGTAGAAATCTTCAAGACTAGAAAAACATAAAAGCAAACAAAGCAGGAAATGAAGGGATCAAATTGTAGTTCAGGAAGTGGAAAAATGGAAGTGGCTTGAGTGCAGCAGGTTCTGGACTAACATGCACTGTAGTTCTGAAAGGGCATTTCACCGGTGTGAGTGGAAAGTTGTAGATGAAATAGTGACTTGAATCTTCATATACGCTCTCTGTCCAATTGATGTTGGAAACTCCTTCATGTTTCTAATGACGAATCCCAGGGATCGCTGCTGTTGTCTAGCTGATAGCCAGCCTTCAAACTGTTTCAAAGAGGAAAAGAACAAAGAAAATTACAGCACAGGAACAGGCCCTTTGGCCCTCCAAGCTTGCGCCATTCCAGATCCTTTATGTAAACCTGTCACCTATTTTCCAAGGATCTGTTCCCTTTGCTCCCTGCCCATTCATGTTTCTGTCTAGATACATCTTAAATGACGCTATTGTGCCGCCTCGAACGCCTGCGTTGACAACGCGTTTGAGGCACCCACGACTCTCTGCATAAAGAACTTTCCACTCATATGCCTTAAACTTTTCCCCTCTCACCTTGAAATTGTGACGTCTAGTAATTGAGTCCCCCCACTCTGAGATAGAAAGCTTCTTGCTATCCACCCTGTCTATACCTCTCATGATTTTGTCGACATCAGTCAGGTCCCCCCCTTCAATCTCCGTCTTTCTCATGTAAATAATCCCAATCTACTCAACCTCTGTTCAGAGCTAGTGCCCTCCATACCAGGTAACATCCTGGTGAACCTCCTCTGCACCATCTCCAAAGCATTCACGTCCTATTGGTAATGTGGCGACCAGAACTGTACGCCATATTCCAAATGTGAACCCAAGTCCCATAAAACTGTAACATGACGTGCCAACTCTTATACTTGGTACCCCGTCTGATGAATGAAAGCATGCCGTATGCCTTCTTGACCACTCTATTGACCTGCGTTGCCACCGTCTGGGTGCAATGGACCTGAACACCCAGATCTCTCTGTGCATCCATTTTCCCCAGGGCTTTTCCATTTCCCGTACAGTTCGCTCTTGAATTGGATCTTCCAAAATGCATCACCTCGCATTTACCCGGATTGAACTCCATCTGCCATTTCTCCACCTAACTCTCCAATCTGTCTATATTCTGCATTCTCCAACAGTCCCCTTCGCGATCCGCTACTATCTGTTTCGCATCGGTTTTGCACAAAACTAGATTTTTGTTCTATTTTTGCAAGTGAATTGTTTCAAATTAGTTGCTGTTCTTTGTAAATCACAATCATGAATGCACATCCAAGCAGTGGGGAGAGGGGGAGAATGGATTTTTTGACGTCATGAAGTCTGAGATTTGTTATAATCCGCAAATATTGTCATGATAATTTTTAAAATTCACGAGCATGTCATTGATGTTGCTTTCTTGGGCTGCATTTGCTATCCATCCAGAATTGCTGTTGAGAAGGTTGTGGAGAATTGGCCTGTTGAATAGCTGCAATGCACGTGGTATGAATATATTAATGAAATACTGAGGACAGGAGATGAATTGCTTTTACTCAGTGGAAATGAAGTAACAGTCATACAGTTCCAGATCCAGGATTCTGCTGATTTTGACAGGGAACATGCAGATTCTGGAGCTGCTGTTTAAATATTTTTGGGTGGTAGGGTTCACACAATTATCAGGTACTGTGGAAGGAGTTTGATGAATTGGTGCATTGTCTCATTGTAACTCCCCATCTCAAACAACAGTTCATTCTCGATCCATTGTTAATTGTAAATTTTCAGTTCGACCGAAAGGAAAAACAGTATTGAGGGATATGGACCAAAGGCAATATGGAGGTAGGCCGCAATTAAGTTATAATCTCATTGGATGGCAGAAAGTGTTTGAAGGGTTGAATGGCCTACCTGTTTTCCTATATCCTTACGTAAGAAGGGGGATCAATCAGTGGGATGATTTGACTGCATTGCTGTCGTTTATCGATAGTGTTGTCGGAGTCGCACTCGTTCAGCTGAGTGAAGAGTATTTCATTGACACCCGGATTTGGAGTTTATCGGCAGTGGACAGATGTTGAGAAGTCCCAAGTGAGTTACTTGCCGTAGAATCTATTGTCTCTGATCTACGGTTCCAGTCACATTGATTAACATAGATCCAAGAACACTTCAGCAGAGGAACAGGCCCTTTGGCATGCAATGTTGTGCTAAACATGATGCCAAATTTAGCTAAAGCCTTCTGAATGTCCTTGATTCATATCCCTACATTCCTTGTATATTCATGTACGTATATAAAAGTGTCTTAAACGGCCCTATTGTATCTGCTTCCACAGCCACCCCGGCAGTGCTTTTCAGACTCCTACCACTCTCTTTATATAAGAATTGTCTCTGACATCTCCTTTGAACTTTCCTGCTCTCACGTTAAATACATGCCCCCAGTTTTAGACATTTCAAATCTGGGAGAAGGGTTACAGTCAGAATCTGTCCATGCATGTCACAAATTTGTAAACCTCTATCAAGTCTTCCCTCAACCTCTGCCACTGCAGAGAAAACAGTCTGAGTCTTTCCAGCCTCTCCTTTCTAGCTCAAGCCCTCAAATCCAGGCAACCTCTTTTGCACCCTATTCAAAACCTCCACGTCCTTCCTGTAACATGACGACCAGAATTGGATACAATTCTTCAGAGTGCAATACTTAAGGCCTAACCAAAGTGTTCTAAAGCTGGAACATGACATCCTGATTCTTGTGCTCGATTCCCGAACTAATAAAGGCAAGCATGCCATGCGTCTTCTTTGCCACTCTATCAACTTGTGTGGCCCCTTTCGGGGAGCGATGAACTGAATCCCAAGATCCCTGTAGACACAAATGCTGCTCAGGGTCCTGCCATTAACTGTATATTTTTCCTTAACATTTAATTTCCCAAAGTGGAGCACTTCACACTTAATGGATTAAAATTCACTTGCCATTTCTGCAACGGATCTGTATCCTTCTGTATCCTTTTATGACTTTCTACCCTAACTACCACTCTACCAATCATTCTATCGTCTAAAAACTTACTAACCCATCCATCTATCTTGTCACCTCAGTCATTTTATATATATACCACAACAGCAGAGGTCCCCGTACAGATCCCTGCAGAACACAATAGTCCTGGATCTGCAGCCTAAAAAGCACGTTTCCACCACCACCCTCTGCCTTCTCTGGGCAAGCCAGTTGTGAATCCAAGCAGATAAGTGACCACGGACCCCATGGATCTTAATCTTCTGGATGATCCTACGGTGAAGCACCTTGTTGAAAGCCTTGCTAACATCCATGTCAACAATATCCACCACTCTACCTTCAATGATCACATTAGTTACCTCCTCAAAAAATTCAATCAAGTTAGTAAGACATGACCTGCCCTGCACAAAGCCACGCTGACTGTCCCTAATTGGGCCATGCTGTTCCAAATACAGGTAAATACAATCCCTAAGAATTCTCTCCAATAGCTTCCCAATGAACGATGAGAGACTCTCTAGTCTATAGTTTCCTGGATTGATCCTATTTACCTTCTTGAACAGAAGAAGAACATTTAGCAACTTGCTCGTCCTCCAGTACCCCTCCAGTGGCTACCAAGGATACAAAGATATTGCTGAATGCCCCGACAATCTCCTCTCTCACCTCGCTCAAAATCCTTGAGTAGATACCATTGGGTCTTGAGGACTTATCCACCTTAATGCTCTTTCTTGATCTCAAAATGCTGTTGTCATATGAGCATGCTCCACACAAATCCCACTATCCTCCACACCCTTCGCCTGAGTGAATAGTGATGCACAGTCCTCATTTCGGATCTTGCTCATATCCTCTGCTTCCGTACACAAGTTCCCTCCTTTATCCTGAATGGTCCTACTTTCTCACTATTTATCCCCTTGTTTTTGATGTATGCATCGAATGCCTTGGGATTTCCTTTAACCCTCCTTGCCAAGGTCATTTCATCACCCTTTCTTTTTCTGCTTTCTTTATGTCGGCCCTGTTCGATTTTAGCTTCCAAAACCTGACATATTTCTGTTTTTTGCCCATTTGACTAACTTCACAACCTCCCCAATTATCCAAGGGTCTTTTACCTTGCCATCCTTGTCCTTCCTCCTTCCTGATCCTAAACTCATAAGCAGGCCTTTAAACAATTCCCATGTGGCAAATGTGACAGCTCCCCGCAATTAACACTCCCCAGCTCCTACCTAAAATTGATATAATTTACTCTCCCCCAAGGTCCTGACTTATCCTTCTTCATAGCAATCTTAAAATTGAAGGAGTTGTGATCACTATTTCCAAAATGCTTTCCCACCCTTCTCACCAGTTACCTGACCAGGACAAAGTCCAGCATGGCCCATCTTCTATCCATATACTGTGTCAAGAAACTCTCTTGGATAGACTTAACAAATTCGGCCTCATTTAAACTCTTGTTGTAAGGGAGTCCCAGTCAATACCGTGGAGGTTAAATTCACTGACTGTGACAACTCTGAGTTAGTGCATCATTTCACAAGCTGCCTGCATATTTGTTCCTCAGTGTGTCAGTGGCAACAGGGGAGCAGGCTATTAGTTTAATCTGATCAGAGTGATTGTGTCTATCTTATTTTTGAATGCTACCTATATTGCCTCAGTGGGCAAGCCCTCCAGAATGTCCTTTCTGGGTGCAGATGTCACATTTCCCACAGGTTATGAGAGCACCTCCTTCTTTTACCTTCCCCTCTATCTTCTCGAAAACAATGAAACCCTGGAACATTGAGCAACCAGTCCGGTCTCTGTCTCAACCAAACCCATGTAATGGCCTCAACATCAGAGTCCCATGTACTGATCCAGGCTCTAAGCTCATTTGCCTTAGCTATAATACTCCTTGCAGTGAAAGAAACATACGTCAGCTTGTTTGTGCCATCATGTTCATGTACCTGTCTCTGACTGCCATTCTTTTCTGATTTATTGGTCCTAACATGTACCTGCTATCAATTCATCGACTTGCTGACCTGCTGCTCTCGTTTCCAGCTGCCTGCCAGCCTTTAAATCATCCTAAGTAGCACTAGCAAACCTCCGTGTGAAGATATTTGTTCCCGTTCAGTTCAGGTGCAACCCATTCCTCTTACACAGGTCACCCCTTGCCGAAGAAGTGGACCCAGTTATCCATGAACTTGAAACCCTGACCCCTGTACCAGCTCCTTAACCATGCATTCATCTCACCTATCTTTCTATAATTTAGCTCACGAACATGTGGCTCTGGTAGTAACCCAGTAACTATTACCCTCTAGGTCCTGCCTTTCAGCCTCTTTGCTAACTCCTTGTACACAGTCCACAGGATCACATCCCTCTTTCTTCCTACGTCATTGGTACCAATGTGGACAATGGCCTCTGGCTGCTCACCCTCCCCCTTAAGAATTTGTTGCAACCACTCAGAGATGTCCTTGACCTTTGCACTAGGGAAGCAACACACAGCCCTGGTGTCTCAAATGTGGCGACAGACACCATGCCCCCAACGAATGAGCCTCCAACCACAATCACTCACTTGGATTTGCCTGACCCTGTTCCACAGCAGGGTGGTTTGTACCACGGACCTGGCTACTGCTGATTAGATAACTGACCCAGTTTAGTTTTAGATCAGTGTTAACCTTGATGAAGTGGATAGCCAAGCACCTCAGTAGCCTACAATACAGGAGAATGAAATTCTTAAGCTCACGGATTCTGTGACAGTCAAAGAGAAGCAGTGAATTTTTCTAACCTCATTTCCAACACCTGGCGCATAGCCTTGCATGGCTTGGATAGCACTTGTACATTTAAAAATAAATGTAAGGATTATGTTCAGGTAAGGACATGGAATTTTGTGATATGGTCATATTCTCTCTTGTTGGAGCTGATTGCTGCTTAGCACTTGTGTGGTGCAAATGTTACTTATCGTTTATCAGGCCCAGCCTGATCGTTGTCCAAGTCTCACTGTATTTTCTCATTGTTGATTTCACTGTTGGAAAAGTCATGAATTCTGCTGGACACCTGGACAATATTCAATGAACATTCATGTCTCCAATTTGGTTCAAATGAAGACATGACTTCAACCAGTGCAGGTATCCAATGAATGCCACTGACTCAATTTTCTATTCCTCTGCTTCACACCACATTCAATCAGAAGTTGGCTTGGTGGAAATGACAGATTGCACTTTCCTTCCTTTTCAAGCTCAGGATCGCTGATCATATTTGTGGTAACTCCTGAATGAGGTTACGAGAAGTGTGGCATGACGAAAAGTAAACTGAACCTTAGTGTGCAGCTGTTTGACAGCACTGTCATCCAGATGTTGCATTACTTTGCTGATGATTGAGAATACATTGAGGCCATAATTGGTCAGCACAATTTGTCTGACTATTACATGATAGGTCATCTTTCTCTGAAATGTGAGTGTCGCAAGTGTTTAAAAATGTACTGGAAAACATTTACTGTTGGTGTGCTGACCTTGGGGCACATTGTTCCAATACAGTTTGTCAGATGCTGCCAGGTGCCATGGCATTTGCAGTATCCAGAACATTCAGTCTTGTCATTGCATGAAATAACTTGAATTGCGTGTAAGTAAAGATCTGTGATGCCTCCTCAGGATGAGGGCAAGAAGATCATCCAGACTGATGCGATGAATGGTTTCATCTGCCTCTTCACCTTTTGTTCGTAACATCTTGTAATAACTGCCATGTAGCCTGATGAGAAACTAAAGCTCACCTTGATTCATTTGCATTCGAAGGTGCCTATTTTTCCCAAACACAAGGACCCATCACTGAGTGGGAAGTATGGAGAATGTTATAGACATCAGTGGTGAGACAATGGTGGATCTTGACCAGAAAACCATTCTTGTGTTGGTGAAATGCAAACAAAAATCTATATGATGTAAACTTTATTCTCAGCTAATCCCTTTCTCAAATGACAGATTCTGATGTTGGTTCCTGGAAAGCCTCCATTGTTGGAGGACGAGAAGCCGTATCCAATTGAAGCAGCACGGGCTTCTGCGATGACTGTGGAAACCACTGCTTATGCCTTGCTTCAAGCATTGTCAAGGAATGATATTGACTTTGCAACACGGATTGCGAGGTGGCTAACGATGCAACAGAACTATGGTGGTGGATTTCACTCGACGCAGGTAAATGCTTGAGATCACAACAGCAGGCATTCAGATATTTCCATTGATCATGTTACTAACTGGTGGTTGTTGCTGTTTGCAATCAAACTGGACACTGCATTTTCATCTGCAGGTTTGGTGCATTGGCACAAATTCCAGTTCTTCAATGGTGTTAATCCTTTATTAAATTCTAAGATGCACTTTGCCTGTGCATCACTTTTCCTCTTGGCATTGTCCTTGAAAACTATCTGTTTCTGGAAACCTTCACTTACTTGTCGTAGGATCATTGAGGGACAGCATAATAGAGTGCTATGGCAATGGAACAGACCCTTCAGCGAATTGTATGTGCCCTCACAAGATGCAAGTCCCGAACTATTCTCATCACATTTCCCAGCACTCGACCCAGAGCCTTGTATGCCTTGGCATCGCAAATGCCCAATCAAAGACTTGTTCAATGTTATCATGGTTTCTGACTCTACCACCCACACAGTCGGTGCGTTCCACATTCTCACCACAGTTTGGGTGCAAAAACAAGTAAGTTTCCTCAAGAGATAGTAGGAACTTGCCAATGCTGGAGAATCTGAGAGAACAAGGTGCAGAACTGGATGATCACAGCGGGCCGAGCAGCATCAGAGAAGCAAGAAAGCTGACGTTTCGGGTCGAGACCCTTCTTCAAAAATGGGGGAGGAGAAGGGGATTCTGTAAAAAATAGGGAGAAGTTAGGACGCAGATAGAAGATGGATAAAGGAGAAGATCGGTGAACTGTCCCGTGCTGTCCACTCACTGTCACCTGCTCCAGAATCATAGAATCAGAGAATTCTACAGAATTGAACAGGCACTTCATTCCATTGTGTCTGTAACCACTGAAGCCACACTAAGTTGACATTCGGCTCATGTTCTAGCAATAGGCCAATTGCCTTGAATGTTATTTCATTTTATGTGCTGTACCAACCCTTTTTCTTTAATGTGAAAAGATTATCTACCTCAACTGAAGTCCCAGGCAATGAATTCCAACCCCCAGCATCTTCTGGGTGTCTTTTCTTTCCTGAAATTCCTTCTGAGCTTTTAGCTTCAATGTACGTATCTCTTCCTCTACCACCACCGCCCCCCGACCGACCCCATTATGGACCTTCTTTTTACCTCGCCTATACCCATATTAATCTAAACAATTTTTTTCAGGACCTCCTTCAACCTTCTCTACTCGAAAGAAAACAATCCAACCTTATCCAGATAAAACAGTGATGCTAGATACAATGGAAACTGCAGATGCTGGAGAATCCAAGAGAACAAAGTGTGGAGCTGGCTGGACACAGCAGGCCAAGCAGCATCTCGGGAGCACAAAAGCTGATGTTTCAGGCCTAGACCCTTAATCAGAGATCGGCAACAGTGATGCTGCCTGGCCTGCAGTGTTCCTCCAGCTCCACACTGTGTGATCTCAGACTCCAGCATTGGCAGTTATTGCTAACGCAAACTTATCCAGACTCTCCATCGAGTTAAAATGCTTCACCCCCTCAGAACATCCTGATGAATGTCCTCCACACATGCTCAAATGCAAACACCTCCTTTCTCTCATGGAGAGACCAGAACTGCACTGAGCACTTCAGCTGGGGCCTAACCAAATTCCTGTACAGCTCTTGAGCCATATGCTTTCTGAACTGTCCTTTTAAGCTGCCATTCCATGTTCAGGAATCTGTGGACAAGCACCCCAACGTCACGCCATTCCTCTGACCTTCCTAGTGTCCTGGCATTTCTTTGAATGATTCATTGCCTTGTTAGTTTGTCCAAATTGCATTACCCGACTGATCAGGGTTAACATTCCATCTACCACTGACCTGCCCATTTGACCAATCTGTGACTTTGGATTCAACTTGCTGTATTTTCCTGGACCCCCCGAGCTTTACCTTCTTTGCCACGCTCCCATTTGGGACCCTGTCCAAGTCTTTGCTGAAATCTATTTTCACTACATCAACTCCCATCTGCACACTCTGTCACCTCTTTGAAAGAATCATCTAAGTTTGTGAGGCGTGACCTCCCTCTGACAAAGCTATGCTGACGGTCACTGATCAGACCCCACTTCTTGAAATGGAAATTACGTCTGCCGTTCAGAATTTTCTCCAATATTTTCCTACCTGCTGATGTGATACTCACCGGTCTGTAATACTCTGCTTTATGTTTGTCACGCATTTTGATAAGTGGAACTATGTTACCTGTTCTCCAGTCCTTTGGTACTTTTGAAAGCTCTGTATGAGGGCGAGTGGAATTTTTTTTCTCATCTCCCTGGGCATCTTGGCATACACCTCATCCAAACCTGGGATTTGTCCAATTTTAAATTCACCAAAACACCTAACATCTCCCCAGTCTCTGTTAATTCTGCTCGGGAATTGTGTGCTCCTTCTCACATGTAAAAGCTGATGTGAAGTTCTCATTTAACACCTGACAATTGCTCTCCAGTTCAAACCATTCATTTGCCTCTTCATCCCTAATGAGACCTGGTTTTCCCTGGGTTTTCTCTTTCCCTCAGAGACACTTGTAGAAGATTGTGAGATTCTCCCTAATCCTAATCTTGGTCACCGGTGTTCTGTTGCCCTGTATTTGTTCTCTGAATTGCTATGACGAGATGCCCCTGCACACTATACATCATCATCATGGTGGTTTCTCACAGATATGGATGACACTCTCCCACTCTCAGGCTGAATTGATCGCCGGCTGTACAGACCGATGCAGCTACCGTCGGCTCTGTTGCACTCGGGGCAGAAGGCAGTCGTGGGAAGGGGTGAGGGAGGTGTTGGTGTGGCTGCATGGCTTCCGCTGCTTCCAAAGGCAAGCCTCGAAGGGTTTGATGCCTTCCCAGGTGCTCTTCAGGCTTTGGACCGTCTTAGGCCGGCGATTCCCAGGTGTCTGCAGGAATGTTGCACTTCACCATTGAGGCCTTGAGTTTATCACCGAGTGCTTCCTCTGCACATCTGGGTCTCGCCTGCTCTTTTGAAGCTGGGATGAGAACATGCGGAGAGTCTCGTGTCAGTCATACAGATGAAGTGTCCAGCCCATTGTAGCTGATCGAGGATGGTCAGTGCCTCAGTGCTGGGGATGTTGGCCTGGTTGACGTTAGTGCGTCTACAGGGACTCTTGTTCCCTTGATGACTGTTATACACCTCTGTTTTCCTTTTTATCTGGTCAAAGAACAAAGAAAATTACAGCACAGGAGCAGGCCCTTGGGCCCTCCAAGCCTGCGCCAGATCCTATTGAAAGTAGTGTGTTGATGCATTTGTGTAATGATTGTGTTTTGTTTGAGCCCTAACATTGAAAGCAGTGTAAGAATGTTTTTGTGCAGCAGGCAAGGTGTCACGAGATTGAGCCTTCATACACTTGCAAGATGTTGAAAATTTGCCATTATTTATTAAAATAATGATAAATTTCCATGATCAACATTTCTGTTACACTGCAATGATGATCCCATGGCATGTAAGATCAGAAGGATACGATAAAAGGAGACTGGATCATGACCTAGTCTTGCAGACTTGGGTCAGCCTGCAGGGGGAATGTTTGTAGTTTGTAGTTTAGAAGATCACAGCAATTTATGCATCAACTTCTTCATCAATAATGTTCCATTGCTTTCAAACTGCATTTTCCACTCTGCAAGATAATATCTGTGAGAACAAGCAACAGCATCGGTAGATGGTCTTTGGGGAATGAAATGGCACAAAACCCAATCCATACAACAACATATTTCAGATATGTCGACAAATTAAATATTCCAGCAGAGGGATAAAACAAGGAAGATGAGAGTGAGGAGGCAATAGTTCTGATGACCAAAGAACACCAATTTACCTTTATCCATTTGAGCAATAAAGCAGGCACACAAATAAATAATCATCCAAGAATGCACATGTGAAACGGAGGCTACAGGGGGACTAAAAATGCCGAATTGTTGTCATGCGTATTGCTGAAAGGGTGATTGAAACAGATTCTGTGGTAAATTTGAGGAAATACAGATAGTGCATCACAGCATGTTGGAGAAAGAACATTATGGACTGAGGCAAATTGTATTGCCCTTTTCAGGAGTTATTAGATTCATAATGAATTGAAAGATTTTCTTCTGTGCTGAAAGCTTTAGTTTAGTTGCAGCTGGATCACAATTTCTGTTCCTGGTAGTATTTAGCAAACTGTTAAAAGTGAATGTCACTGCACAGAATTCCAAACATGACTCCAATCAGTCGAGAAAATATCCAAGGGGTATGATGAGTTGTATCCTGTCATGTTGAACAATGCAGCTGCAGATACAGTGGAGGCACTGATGATAATGTTGCAAAAATCCTTAGATTGTGGAAAATTCTCAGAGGATTAAAAGATTGTGAACAGAACACCATTATTAGAAAAATACTTTGATAAAATAGCAAGCCAGTATTGCCAATTTAGGTCAACCTGGGTAGATGTTCGTGCCGGCAATGAAAGATGAAATAACAGGGTACTTAGTGTGCTATAACATCCTACAGAGTAGCATCCTTTTATAAAGGGGAAATAATACTTGACAAACTTGCTACAGTGCTTTGAGAAGGAAACAAACATTACTGATGAAGGACCACCAGTTGATGTCGTACATTGAGATTTCAACAAAGCATTTGAATAGGTACAGCTCGTAAGGTGTCTCAAAAGAAAAGAGCCCATGTGTTCAAGGTAGTATGTCAGGATGGACAGAGGACTGCATCACAAATAGAAGTAGAGTCGTAGCAGCAGGATGGTAACTTATAAGTCGTGTACGGCCACAGAGTGAATGCTGCGGAGGCCGTACACCTAATGTTGACTGGGTTGATTTTGGAAATGGCGGAGGGAATCGCCATGCTTAGGACTGTTGGGCGGGCTGGGACTACGTTCATTGGAGTTTATAAGATTGAAAAAAAACTTATTTTGTCAACATTTCAGATTCTTAAGAGGCTTGATGCCGTATATCCGTAGAGATTACTCTCATCTGTGAAAGATTTTACGACCAGAGGCCACATTTTCAAATTGGTTGCCTATTAATTTAGGGGAAGAATTACTTCTTTGAGGTTGTAGCAATTTATTGAACACTTTAGCAGAGAAGGTTTTAGAGGTAATGCCATGAATTATATGCTCGGCTGAGATGGCCAGGTTAATTTTGAAATCAAGAAACAATGATAATGAGAAAAGTCTCGCCTTTACAGTGGAAGATACTTCAAGGATCCCCTTATTACTACAGAATACAGGGAGGAATTAAACACATCACTACCACACCATCACTACCATGAGAGAAGTTGTAGTAGACAATCTGATGGAGTAAAAGCAGATTAGACTCTTTGCCGTGATGGTTTACTTTCTAAGATTCTAAACAATGAGCTTCAGAGTCGGTGTATGCATTGATTGTAATTTCCCAAAAAGGTTTAGATTCGAGAGAAGCATCTGAGGGCTGGAAAAATGCCGATGTGACATACCTATTTAAAAAGGAGAGGGGCAAAAAGAAGATAACTACAACCGAACCAGCCTAACATCTATTGTTGGAAATATGTGGTGATCAACTGTGAAGAAAATAGTAGCAGGACATTTGGAAAATCATAATCTAATCAAACAGAATCACCACAGCCTGCTGAAAGAGAAATTATGTCTGGCTAATTTGATGGGTTTTTGGAGGAAGTTTTGGAAGGAGAATTAATAGAGGAAAACCAGTAAATGTGTTGTGTTTGGACTTGGAGAAAGCATTTGAGAATGTACTCAAAAGTAATAAGCTGAGAGCTGAGGTTTTGAAGGTAGTGTATTGCTTTGGATCAGTGTGCTTTGCATGTTCTGGAAGGAGAGATCACATCTCGAGTGAAATGCACCAAGTGAATATATATTTTGGGGAACTTGGTGGCAATGCGGTAAGTCAGTGCAGAGTGTAAGAGGTGCCATTTGCTTACTTATTTGCCTCGTAGTTCGTAAGCATTTTTTTTGAGACAGGGTAAATTGAAGCCAGAATCAGGGACCCAGAGGGTGAACCAGGTTCACTGGTTGGTGATAGCTACTGGTTTAAGAATCTATTATCGGTAGCTTTCAGATTGAAAGTAAATCAGAGAAATATTTACAGGCTATAAACTAAAAGACCAGAATGTTTTTAAATCAAATTAAGATCTAGGTAATTGAAATGGAGATGCCGGGCCAGATGATGATTTGTATCTACATGACCGGGGAGTGGTCAGACCCCATACTCCAGCTCGGGGTTGATGAACTGGAATCACAGTTTTGACCTATCAACACATCATGCGGGGGAGAGTTACCAGGGAATGCTGTGTTTCAGGAGGCAGTCACACACCTTAGATTAACTCGCTGAAACTCGGTCAGTGGCCAGGGACGTGAGACTGTGACAAAGAACAGGGCAGGTGGAAGGATCCAGGATGTAGTGCAGAAGGAACCTTGGCCTTTGATCTTATCTAACAGCTGTGAAATTCTTTCTTCGTGTGTGGATGAGAGTGCAGGGTATAGGGAAGATGAGTAAGCTGACTGTAGCACTGTGGTACAGGGGGACATTCAAGAGGGGATAAAAAGTGAAATGTAGTTATAATCAGAGGTAGTATAGTTTGGGGAATGAACACTGTTCGTTGTGACTAGGATCGAGAGTCTCAAAAGTAGTGTTGCCTGCCTGGTGCCCAGATTCAGGAAATTCCATCTCGGCTACAAAGGAACTTGAAGTGGGAGGAGTAGAAATCCAGCTATTGTGGTCCACACAGGTACCATTGATATGGAAGAAAGAGGAAAGAGGTTCTGCTGAGGGATTATGAGCGCTGAGGTGAGACAGCAGAACCAGAAAGGTAATAATCTCTGGATTACTATCTGAGCAATTTGGCACGGTGTGAACAAAATTAAAGATGTAAATGCATTGTTCAAATGGTGGCATGGCAGAAATGTGTTTGAATTCATGGGACATTGGCATCGGTATGGGGAAGGAGGGAGTCGTTCTGGTGTTATAGGCTCGACGAGAATCATATTGGGACAAGTCTCCTGGCAAAATACAGAGCTCGGTCTGGGGGTAGGGCGTTAAAATAACAAGTGTGGAGTGGGTGAGCGCAGTTGCATGGAAAATTATGGAAAAAGTTAGAAGCTGGTAAGCGCTCAGCAAAGTTTCCAGAGCAAGTAATAGGACAAAAAGTATGGAAATGGTCAGGAGTCTCACTTCAGCTGCAGCAGATAAGAAGGGTGGCTGTAAATGCCAGACTGAAGATCTTGTATTGAATTGCAGGGAGTGTATGAAACAAAGTGAATGAGTTTGTGGTGCAGATTGAAATTGACAGATACATCACTCTGGGTATCACAGAGAGGTGTTTGTTAGGGGATAAGTGTTGGGAGCGAAATAGCCAATGATTCATGTCCGATCGAAAGAACAGGCAAATGGACAGAGATAACAAAGTGTGGAGCTGGATGAGCAGAGCAGGCCAAGCAGCATCTCAGGAGCGTAAAAGCTGACGTTTTGTGCCGAGACCCTTCTACTTCTGTGTGTTCATCCTGCTGTGTTCATCCAGATCCACACTTTGTTATCTTGGATTCTGAAGCATCTTCAGTTCCCATTATCTCTGATACAAATGGACAGAGATGCCAGGGTTGGCTTGTCAGTAAGAAATGAGGTAGCGCTGAAGGAACCACAGCTCTTGTGCTTGTTTATTAATGACTTGGAGGAAAGAGGTGCATGTGCTGTGGCTAAATTTGTAGATGACTCCAAATTATTTAGAAAGACAAGGCATGACAGAGAAACAGAGATTTACCAGGATGTTACTTGGATTGCAATGTATTAGCTATACGGAGGGTTTGGTGTAAATGTTGTATCATGATAAATGTAATGAGATCAACCATGACCTCACCGAATGATGTAGGAAAATCAATGGTGCAAATGACTTTTTCAGTGAGTCTTCTGGTTTGACAATGCATTCATCAGGGTGTTTTTTTTCTCTCTTGGATGAAATGTGAAAATGAAATGTATACACTTCCTTTTCATCTGGGAATAAATAATTGTTCTGAACGATTTCCATTGACTAATAGCAATCTGACAAGCATCACAATGTAAAGAGATTTTTAGCTTCTTTTTAATTGTAAAGTTATTCTTTGGAATTAATTCGGCATATATTATTTGCATCTCAGGAAGTATGTTCATCACTGCATCTCAAAAAGTGCTCTGTTGTATGACAGCAGCTTTTTAAAGATCACTTCAATGGTTGAGATTTTGAGTTGCCATAACACACATTAAATTACACTGTTGGCCAATCTGTCCATGATTATTTCGTGATCTTATGTTTCAAACAGACAAGGAAATATTGGTGATGCAATGAAGAGTTTGATTCTCAAATATAATTGTTGTTATAGTTTCCACTTGGAAGAAAGATTCACATCAAATTGACTGGTCAAGGAAATGGGACACTGACTGTGAGTACTTTGAATGTTCGAGTTATTCCTAAAATGAAAGTTATGACCTTGATGATTTCTCTTTCATGCAGATATGAAGAGACTCTTTTAAAATATCCTCTAGGTTAGTGGTTCAGGCATAAAAGTGTTGTATGTAAATTTATGTATATACATGTACATGCGTAATCTGAAAAGAAAATGACGAAGAATCACTTGTTGCAAGGTGAGAATGAGTTATCCAGATAGTAAGAACTGCCAATGTTGGTGTCTGAGATAACACATTGTGGAGCTGGAGGAACACAGCAGGGCAGGCAGCATCAGAGGCTCAAGAAAAGTGAGGTTTTGGGTCAGGACCCTTCCTGAGAAATGGAGGGTGGAAGGAAGCTCAGAAACAAACATTGTGGAGGGGGAGGAGGTGCTGGGGAAGGTAGGTGGGATGGTGATAAGTGAGTACTATCCAGATTGGAACAGATTTCCCCCAGCGGGTATTGAATATGAATTCCAAATCACTCTCAAAATCTTAGTGACTGTTAACATTCATGTTTTTTGTCTGTTTGTTTCAGTAATTGCATGACAGTTTGAATGGTTCGTTGAGAGTGAGGAACCTATGGACTCTCACACACCAAGATGGAATTTAGTTCAAAGAGTGACTACAAAATAGTTGCTTGCTTTAAAAATCTTGACCATTTTTACTGTCCAGTTGAATGAATTTAGCTTCATACTGCTTCAATAGGAATTAGTGTTTAATAGGAACATATTTGTGAAACTTACAGTTCCGCAAGTTTTACCATAAACTGGTGGAGACTTTCGGTGCTTGCAAAAAGGCTCACCTCTCCGTTGATACCGAGGGAAAATTGGAGTTTGAAAGTAAGTACACCCGGTGTCAGGGAATGAAATGTTAATGTTGACTCGAATATAATTTTTATAAAAGTAATATATTTGTGTAACACTAAACTCAAATTACATTTTGGATATGCCAGTTTTACAGATGGTTGGATATTGGATTCATTTTAAATGAGGGTGAAGATCACTTTAAATCCAGCATATTTGTGAAGAAAAGAAATAGCATGTCAAATAAAATTAACTGCATGACTCTACATAACCCTGTATATAGAATTTCATTCCGAACTATGAGACAGTTGTGACCCCATACTACCTCAGTGCTCATGCCAAGAGTAAGACTCCTGTTTGACGTGCTGTGCACTGCATGGAATGGCGGCGACATCAGATTCATTGATGATTGAGAATCAAAAGAACATGACGATAAGATTTAAAATCAAAATCTCATTGAACGCTTCAAACAATGTATTACAGGAAGAGGGGAAAAGCATGTATGACTAATAGAAGGTGGTGGCACAGATCAAATAGACCTGTGTGCTAAAACTTATCACAAATTTCACATTGAATGGAACAGTTCAAACAGGCTGGAGGAAGCAGACAGGCCAGCTCAAACTTTTAGAATTTGAGCATTCTGTTCGTAAACATCAGCAAAATTGTGGGACACATGTTTATTCTTTCTCTTTTATTGCACAGAACCATACGATCTTCCCCTCCACCCACTGCATCCCAAAACCAGTCCAACCTGTCTCTGCCTCCCTAACCTGTTCTTCCTCTCACCCATCCCTTCCTCCCACCCCAAGCCGCACCTCCATCTCCTACCTACTAACCTCATCCCACCTCCTTGACCTGTCCGTCTTTCCTGGACTGACCTATCCCCTCCCTACCTCCCCACCTATATGCTCCTCCCCACCTATCTTCTTTTCTCTCCATCTTCGGTCCGCCTCCCCATCTCTCCCTATTCATTCCAGAACCCTCACCCCATCCCCCTCTCTGATAAAGGGTCTAGGCCCGAAACGTCAGCTTTTGTGCTCCTGAGTTCCTGTGTTCATCCAGCCTCACATTTTATTATCTTGGATTCTCCAGCATCTGCAGTTCCCATTATCACTGATACAATTTTAACCTCACTGCGAAGCCTCTTCCAGGGATGCCTAACCTGAAGAAGTTACCCTCCTCCCTCCGGACCAACCTCAGGGAATCTCTCTCCCATTCCAACTCTCTTGTAATCTCTTCGGCCTTGAAAGTGCTCCACCATGTCATGAAGCAAACCAGGTACCACAGCCACATCACCTTCCTCAGCACCAGCCTACGGAACCGGATCATCCCCAATGGACTACAGTCTACATTTCAGCCTTCCCAATTTTGCCCCAACTGTGACCACCTCTACACCCAGAATATTCAGACCCTTCAGAAGCGTTTCTCCCTGCGACTCCTGAAACAGGCACTCGCAGCCATGCGCCGGCACCTCCACACACTGCAATCCAGCCTGCCCCAGCTCAGAGCCTCCCTCTCGCAGACCTGCAAAGGACCTCTGCTGTTTTTTGTCCGCCGCAGGATCCACAGACTGAACACCCAGTTCCACTCAGCTTTCCTGGACACCAAAAATCCTAAGTACAACCAACTCACGGGCCCCTGCCTCCCACAAGAGGATTCCTGCACCTCCCAAATCCCGAGTCTGTTCCTGCCCCTCCCCCACCATGCACCTGCCGCCATTGACCATGAGGACACGGCCGAAGACCCCACCGATGACGTCACATCCGCCTCCGCCGGCCACAGAACTTCCGGAACCGCTGCTGCAGTCACCACCTCCACTTCCAGGTACAACACCTCACACAGCACCCTCACCGCAGCTGCTGCCGCCCTCCCAGACACTCCAACCGCCGACGGAACCCCGCCCACGGCCGACGCCGACGAAACCCTGCCCACGGCCGACGACCTCATCGCTCCGCCCACAGCCTCCACAGCCAGCAACCCCAGCGGCGACAGCCACACTGAGCCCTGCCGCATGTTCACCTTCCCCCCAGACCTCCCACTGACTGAGGACGAACGGTCAGTCCTCAGTCAGGGGCTCACCTTTGTCCCCCTACAACCACACATCAACCAACACCACTCACGATTGGACATAGAGCAGTTTTTCTGCCGTCTTCGCCTCCACGCCTACTTCTTCAACCGGGAGCCCGACCCTCCCTCCACTGACCCCTTCACCCGCTTCCAACACAAGTCCTCCTCCTGGACACCACCCCCAGGCCTCCTACCCTCCCTCGACCTCTTCATCTCCAATTGCCGTCGAGACATTAACCGCCTCAACCTCTCCACCCCTCTCACCCACTCCAACCTCTCCCCCGCAGAACGGGGAGCCCTCCGCTTCCACCTCAACCTCACCATCAAACCCGCAGACAAGGGTGGCGCAGTGGTAGTATGGCGCACTGACCTCTCCATCGCCGAGGCCAGACGCCAACTCTCCGACACCACCTCCTACCGCCCCCTCGATCATGACCCCACACCCGAGCACCAAACCATCATCTCCAACACCATTCATGACCTCATCACCTCAGGGGACCTCCCACCCACCGCCTCCAACCTCATTGTTCCCCAACCCCGCACGGCCCGTTTCTATCTCCTTCCCAAAATCCACAAACCTGCCTGCCCTGGTCGACCCATCGTCTCAGCCTGCTCCTGTCCCACCGAACTCATCTCCACCTATCTGGACTCCATTTTCTCCCCTTTGGTCCAGGAACTCCCCACCTACGTCCGTGACACCACCCATGCCCTCCACCTCCTCCAGAACTTCCAATTCCCTGGCCCCCAACACCTCATCTTCACCATGGATGTCCAGTCCCTATACACCTGCATTCCGCATGCAGATGGCCTCCAGGCCCTCCGCTTCTTCCTGTCCCGCAGGCCCGACCAGGCCCCTCCACCGACACCCTCATCCGCCTTGCCGAACTCGTCCTCACCCTCAACAACTTCTCTTTCGATTCCTCCCACTTCCTACAGACAAAGGGGGTGGCCATGGGCCCCAGCTATGCCTGCCTCTTTGGAGGTTACGTGGAAGAGTCCCTCTTCCGCACCTACACAGGCCCCAAACCCCACCTCTTCCTCCATTACATTGATGATTGTATCAGCGCCGCCTCTTGCTCCCCAGAGGAGCTCGAACAGTTCATCCACTTCACCAACACCTTCCACCCCAACCTTCAGTTCACCTGGGCCATCTCCAGCACATCCCTCACCTTCCTGGATCTCTCAGTCTCCATCTCAGGCAACCAGCTTGTAACTGATGTCCATTTCAAGCCCACCGACTCCCACAGCTACCTATAACACACCTCCTCCCACCCACCCTCCTGCAAAAATTCCATCCCCTATTCCCAATTCCTCCGCCTCCACTGCATCTGCTCCCACGATGAGGGATTCCACTCCTGCACATCCCAGATGTCCAAGTTCTTCAAGGACCGCAACTTTCCCCCAACAGTGATTGAGAACGCCCTTGACCGCGTCTCCCGTATTTCCCGCAACACATTCCTCACACCCCACCCCCGCCACAACCGCCCAAAGAGGATCCCCCTCATTCTCACACACCACCCCACCAACCTCCGGATACAACGCATCATCCTCCGACACTTCCGCCATCTACAATCCGACCCCACCACCCAAGACATTTTTCCATCCCCACCCCTGTCTGCTTTCCGGAGAGACCACTCTCTCCGTGACCTCCTTGTTCGCTCCACACTGCCCTCCATCCCCACCACACCCGGCACCTTCCCCTGCAACCGCAGGAAATGCTACACTTGGCCCCACACCTCCTCCCTCACCCCTACCCCAGGCCCCAAGATGACTTCCCACGTTAAGCAGAGGCTCACCTGCACATCTGCCAATGCGGTATACTGCATCCCCTGCGCCCAGTGTGGCTTCCTCTACATTGGGGAAACCAAGCGGAGGCTTGGGGACCGCTTTGCAGAACACCTCCGCTCGGTTCAGAATAAACAACTGCACCTCCCAGTCGCGAACCATTTCCACTCTTCCTCCCATTCTTTAGATGACATGTCCATCATGGGCCTCCTGCAGTGCCACAATGATGCCACCTGAAGGTTGCAGGAACAGCAACTCATATTCCGCTTGGCAACCCTGCAGCCAAATGGTATCGATGTGGACTTCACCAGCTTCAAAATCTCCCCTTCCCCCACTGCATCCCAAAAGCAGCCCAGCTCTTCCCCTCCACCCACTGCATCCCAAAACCAGTCCAACCTGTCTCTGCCTCCCTAACCTGTTCTTCCTCTCACCCATCCCTTCCTCCCACCCCAAGCCGCACCTCCATCTCCTACCTACTAACCTCATCCCACCCCCTTGACCTGTCCATCTTCCCTGGACTGACCTATCCCCTCCCTAGCTCCCCACTTATACTCTCCTCCCCACCTATTTTCTTTTCTCTCCATCTTCGCTCCGCATCCCCCTCTCTCCCTATTTATTCCAGAACCCTCACCCCATCCCCCTCTCTGATGAAGGGTCTAGGCCCGAAACGTCAGCTTTTGTGCTCCTGAGATGCTGCTGGGCCTGCTGTCTTCATCCAGCCCCACATTTTATTATCTTGGATTCTCCAGCATCTGCAGTTCCCATTGTCACTCATACGATTAGACTGGTTTGATGAGGAATTTAAAGATTACGAGTCCCATCCGTTTGACTCACAGTTTGGTACCATAGGTTGGTACGATCTTCGTTCAAGAAGGAAAAGGGATGTTCCAGATACAGAAAATCATCAAACCATTCACTGCAAAGTCCGTTTCTGGTTAGTATGATTTAATGCAGTTAACATTTTTAGCTCGACATGATTGCAGAATGGAGTCAATAAGAAAATTCCATCTGATATTCCACATAAATTTTAACCGGATATTGAAGCAGCTCATTTCTTTTTCATGCTGTCTGCTGCTTTTAAGAATGGTTGTCTTATTGTCGAAATGTTTAGCTTTGACTCCATGGCTTCTTCCATTAGATCACATTGAAACACATGTTTCTTCAGCCAAAAATGTACCCAGTGAAGCTTGACGAACCTTCCGCTGTGGTCGTTTGCCTGAAATCCCCTGCGGTCGCTCCCCTGAAAAACAACTCTACCATTTTGGATACTGTTCCATGGGACGACTTACCGGGGGCATGCAGTAGGGTGCAGGTCTCTGGCACAGAGTCTGTCCCTCTTGCACAGAAGTGAAGCGGGGATAGGAAGAGAGTGATAGTCATTGGGGACTCAATAGTTAGAGGGACTGATAGAAGATTTTCCGGGAACGAAAGAGACTCACGATTGGTGTATTGCCTACCAGGTGCCAGGGTCTGTGATGTCTCGGATAGTGTGTTTAGGGTCCTGAGGGGAGAGGTTGACCAGCCCCAAGTCGTGGTCCACGTAGGCACCAGCGACGGAGGTAGAAAGAGGGATAGGGATGCCAGGCAGGATTTGAGGGAGCTAGGGTGGAAGCTGAGAGCTAGAACAAACAGAGTGGTCATCTCTGTTTGTCACCCGTACCACGTGATAGCGAGGCAAAGAACAGGGAGAGATTTCAGCTGAAGACGTGGCTGCAGCGATGGTGCAGGTGGGAGGGCTTCAGGTACATGGACAATTGGGGCTCATTCTGGGGAAGGTGGGACCTGTACAAACAGGACGGTCTCCACTTGAATGAGAGAGGCACTAATATCCTGGGTGGGAAATTGGCTAGTGCCATTCGGGTGGATTTAAACGAGCTCAGAAGGGGGATGGGAAACTGAGGTGTAGTCCTAGTACACAGGAGGATGAACGTAGGGAGGACATGGTCAGGACCTCACTGTCACAGGAGTGTGCTGGCAGACAGCAAGCTGGATTGAAGTGTGATGACTTTAATGCCGGGAGTATCCGGAATAAGATAGGTGAGCTTGCAGCTTGGATAGGTACCTGGGACTTCGATGTTGTGGCCATTTCGGAGACATGGAGAGAGCAGGGTCAGGAATGGATGTTTTTTATCCTGCTGTTTTTTATCCTCCGCAGGATCCACAGACTGAACACCCAGTTCCACTCAGCTTTACTGGACACCAAAAATCGTAAGTACAACCAACTCACGGGCCCCTGCCACCCACAAGAGGATTCCTGCGCTTCCCAAATCCCGACTCTGTCCCTGCCCCTCCCCCACAATGCACCCGCCGCCATTGACCATGAGGACACGGCCGGAGACCCCACCGATGACGTCACATCGGCCTCCGCCGGCCACAGAACTTCCGGAACCGCTGCTACAGTCACCACCTCCACGTCCAGGTCCTCCAGCCCACACACCACCCTCACATCAGCTGCTGCCGCCCACCCCGATCCTCCCACCGCCGACGGAACCCCGCCCACGGTCGACGCCGACGGAACCCCGCCCACGGTCGACGCCGACGGAACCCCGCCCACGGTCGACGCCGACGGAACCCCGCCCACGGTCGACGCCGACGGAACCCCGCCCACGGCCGACGGAACCCCGCCCACGGCCGACGACATCATCGCTCCGCCCACAACCTCCACAGCCTGCAACCCCAGAGGAGACAGCCACCCTGAGTCCTGCCGAATCTTCACCATCCCCCCAGACCTCCCACTGACTGAGGACGAACGGTCAGTCCTGAGCAAGGGGCTCACCTTTGTCCCCCTACAACCACACATCAACGAATACCAGTCACGGTCGGACATAGAGCAGTTTTTCCGCCGTCTTCGCCTGCATGCCTACTTCTTCAACCGGGAACCCAACCCTCCTTCCACTGACCCCTTCACCCGCTTCCAACACAAGTCCTCCTCCTGGACACCACCCCCAGGCCTCCTACCCTCCCTCGACCTCTTCATCTCCAACTGCCGTCGAGACATTAACCGCCTCAACCTCTCCACCCCTCTCACCCACTCCAACCTCTCCCCCGCAGAACGGGCAGCCCTCCGCTCCCTCCGCTCCAACCCCAACCTCACCATCAAACCCACAGACAAGGGTGGCGCAGTGGTAGTATGGCGTACTGACCTCTACATCGCCGAGGGCAGACGCCAACTCTCCGACACCACCTCCTACCGCCTCCTCGATCATGACCCCACACCCGAGCACCAAACCATCATCTCCAACACCATTCATGACCTCATCACCTCAGGGGACCTCCCACCCACAGCCTCCAACCTCATTGTTCCCCAACCCCGCACGGCCCGTTTCTATCTCCTTCCCAAAATCCACAAACCTGCCTGCCCTGGTCGACCCATCGTCTCAGCCTGCTCCTGCCCCACCGAACTCATCTCCACCTATCTGGACTCCATTTTCTCCCCTTTGGTCCAGGAACTCCCCACCTATGTCCGTGACACCACCCACGCCCTCCACCTCCTCCAGGACTTCCAATTCCCTGGCCCCCAACACCTCATATTCACCATGGACGTCCAGTCCCTGTACACCTGCATTCCGCATGGAGATGGCCTCAAGGCCTCCCGCTTCTTCCTGTCCCGCAGGCCCGACCAGGCCCCCTCCACCGACACTCTCATCCGCCTAGCGGAACTCGTCCTCACACTCAACAACTTCTCTTTTGACTCCTCCCACTTCCTACAGACTAAGGGGGTGGCCATGGGCACCCGCATGGGCCCCAGCTATGCCTGCCTCTTTGTAGGTTACGTGGAACAGTCCATCTTCCGCACCTACACAGGCCCCAAACCCCACCTCTTCCTCCGGTACATTGATGACTGTATCGGCGCCGCCTCTTGCTCCCCAGAGGAGCTCGAACAGTTCATCCACTTCACCAACACCTTCCACCCCAACCTTCAGTTCACCTGGGCCATCTCCAGCACATCCCTCACCTTCCTGGACCTCTCAGTCTCCATCTCAGGCAACCAGCTTGTAACTGATGTCCATTTCAAGCCCACCGACTCCCACAGCTACCTAGAATACACCTCCTCCCACCCACCCTCCTGCAAAAATTCCATCCCCTATTCCCAATTCCTCCGCCTCCGCCGCATCTGCTCCCACGATAAGACATTCCACTCCCGCACATCCCAGATGTCCAAGTTCTTTAAGGACCGCAACTTCCCCCCCACGGTGATTGAGAACGCCCTTGACCGCGTCTCCCGCATTTCCCGCGACACATCCCTCACACCCCGCCCCCGCCACAACCGCCCCAAGAGGATCCCCCTCGTTCTCACACACCACCCTACCAACCTCCGGATACAACGCACTATCCTCCGACACTTCCGCCATTTACAATCCGACCCCACCACCCAAGACATTTTTCCATCCCCACCCCTGTCTGCTTTCCGGAGAGACCACTCTCTCCGTGACTCCCTTGTTCGCTCCACACTGCCCTCCAACCCCACCACACCCGGCACCTTCCCCTGCAACCGCAGGAAATGCTACACTTGTCCCCACACCTCCTCCCTCACCCCCATCCCAGGCCCCAAGATGACATTCCACATTAAGCAGAGGTTCACCTGCACATCTGCCAATGTGGTATACAGCATCCACTGTACCCGGTGCGGCTTTCTCTACATTGGGGAAACCAAGCGGAGGCTTGGGGACCGCTTTGCAGAACACCTCCGCTCAGTTCGCAACAAACAACTGCACCTCCCAGTCGCAAACCATTTCCACTCCCCCTCCCATTCTCTTGATGACATGTCCATCATGGGCCTCCTGCACTGCCACAATGATGCCACCCGAAGGTTGCAGGAACAGCAACTCATATTCCGCCTGGGAACCCTGCAGCCATATGGTATCAATGTGGACTTCACCAGTTTCAAAATCTCCCCTTCCCCCACTGCATCCCTAAACCAGCCCAGTTCATCCCCTCCCCCCACTGCACCACACAACCAGCCCAGCTCTTCCCCCCCACCCACTGCATCCCAAAACCAGTCCAACCTGTCTCTGCCTCCCTAACCGGTTCTTCCTCTCACCCATCCCTTCCTCCCACCCCAAGCCGCACCCCCAGCTACCTACTAACCTCGTCCCACCTCCTTGACCTGTCCGTCTTCCCTGGACTGACCTATCCCCTCCCTACCTCCCCACCTACACCCTCTCCACCTATCTTCTTTACTCTCCATCTTCGGTCCGCCTCCCCCTCTCTCCCTATTTATTCCAGTTCCCTCCCCCCATCCCCCTCTCTGATGAAGGGTCTAGGCCCGAAACGTCAGCTTTTGTGCTCCTGAGATGCTGCTTGGCCTGCTGTGTTCATCCAGCCTCACATTTTATTATCTTGGAATCTCCAGCATCTGCAGTTCCCATTATCTCAGGAATGGATGTTGCAGGTTCTAGGGTTTAGATCTTTCATTAAGGTCTGGGAAGGTGGTAAAAGAGGGGGAGGTGTGGCTTTGTTGGTCAAGGACAGTATAACGGCGGCTGAAAGAACCTTTGAGGACTCGTCTCCTGAGGTGGTATGGGCTGAGGTTGCCAAGGAAGGTTTGTCGACTGAGTCAGTGTGGGTGGAAGTTCGGAACAACAAGGCAGCAGTCACCTCACTGGGGGTTTTCTACAGACCCCAAATAGCAGTTGGGAGATGGAAGAACTCATTGGCCGGCAGATTGTTGAAAAGTGCAAACGTAGCAGGGTTGTTGTTATGGGTGACTTCAACTTTCCCAATATAGATTGAAACCTCTTGAGTGCAGATGGTTTGGATGGAGCCGTTTTTGTCAGGTGTGTTCAGGAGGGTTTCCTGACTTAGTTTGTGGACAGGCCGACGAGGGAGGGAGGCCATTTTGGATTTGGTGCTCGGCAATGAGCCAGGACAGGTGTCAGATCTCGTGGTGGGAGAGCACTTTGGCGACAGTGACCGCAAGACCCTCACATTTACCATAGCCATGGAAAGGGAAAGGAGCAGTTACCAGGGGAAGATATTTCACTGGGGTCAAGGAAACTATGACGCTATCAGACAGGAATTGGGAAGAACAGATTGGGAGCAATTGTTCCACAGAAAGGGCACAGCAGACATGTGGAGGCTGTTCAAGGAGCAGTTGTTGTGAGTGATGTATAAATTTGTTCCTCTGAGACAGATAAGAAGGGGTAAGATTAAGGAGCCTTGGATGACGGGTACGTAGGGGCTTCTTGTCAAAAAGAAAAGGCAGCGTACGTAAGGTGGAGGAAGTGAGGGTCTGGCACAGCTTTAGAGTATTACAGGCCTGCTCAGAAGGAGCTCAAAAGATATTGCCTGTACAATTGTTACCTGTTACAACCTTTGCGTCCACGCTTGCTCATTCAATGGTGTCAAGATGCCAGCAGTGCGTGTACCTTCTCCATCCCCTAATGCCGTCAGCTCACACAAGGCATAGTCCTTACTGAAAATCTTCTGATCAACCAAAGTTCATTGTAATGGACATTTTAGTTATCTGTCATGAAACGAAAACTGATTCTGACTGGCCTGACCTGCAGTGCAAATGAATATAATCTGCGAAACGAGATTCCTTATGGGCTTGCAGCCGCTGCAAATAATTGCTTTTCAAAGACGTTGCATACATACAATTTTTTCTCCTATCACCTTAGATTATTTTTTTGTTTATGCATGTTGTGTGGGTTTCCAGTCAGGCCCATAAATACAGGTTGATGCAGTCACTGTTACAACATGGTATTGAAGGAGAATTTGTGATCTTTGGAGTTTCATTCCAGTGTCTGAAGGAGTGCATCATCAAGCCACTTCAGATCTCTACTGGTGACTATATTGTTGCAAGTTTTCAAGTGTTACCGATGGTCACATAAAATATGGCCTTTTTGTTGTTGCGCTATTCATCTTAACTGCACCTTATCTAGTATTTAGGCTTGGAAACAATTTCAATTTTTTTGATTTACTTATTCAAAATCATTTATGATTGTTGTCATGATATCTACAATATGTTATTTTGATTGGACATAGAGGATTGGATCTGTCTTAATGGAAATAAAGTATGCGCTTATAAAACCCCTTCTGGGCAAGGTAGTTGCTCAGTGGTTCGAGCTGCTCATGCACTGGGGAGCCAGTTGAGATTCCAGTCTTGGGTCACTATCCGTGTGGAATTGACACGTCCTCCCCACATCTGCGAGGGGCTTCTGCCAGGTGCTCCGGGCTTCTGCCAGGTGCTCCAGGCTTCGTCGGAGGCTCACTGATGATGTTACCGAGAATGGTGATGAAACGTCTGAAAACTGACCTTCCAGCTCAGCGAGCAAACTCACGTGCAGGTGCTCCAGTTTTCTCCCATTGTTCAAAGATGTGCAGGTCCTTATATGTGATTTGTGAAGCATTTCTTAAATGTTTCAATCCTGCCAGCATCCAGTGCCTTGGACAAAATAACTGGAGATGAATAAAAGATACAGTGCCTTTTGACACCATTTCCTGCTGGATTTTCATCAATCCTGCTTTTTATCGGTGACAACTTCCATGACCTTTTTGATGCTATGTCTGAATTGACAGTCTAGTTCCAAATATTTGTTGTGCAGTATTTCAAGGTCTCTGTTACAGCATACCCATGAATGTCCACTTCAAAAGATACTTCCATATCATAGAATCCCTACAGTGTGGAAACAAGCCCCTTTTGACCCAACAAGTCCACGGCCACTCTCCAAAGAGCATCTCACCCTGACTCATCCCCCGACCCTTTCCTCAGTAACCCTACATTTCCCATGACTAACACACCTAATCTACACATCCCTAAACACAATGGGCAAGTTTGGCATGGCCCATACACCTAGCCTGCACATCTTTGGACTGTGGGAGGAAACCAGAGCACCCAGCAGGAACCCATGCAGGCATGGGCAGAATGTACAAACTCCGCACAGAAAATCGTCCAACGGTGGGATCGAACCTGGGTCCCTGGCGCTGTGAGTCAGCAGTGCTAACCACTGAGCCACCGTGCTGCCCTTGGAGTTAGACAGAGCTTGCTTGTTCCTGGGTGGCCTCAAACTGCCAACCTCCACTTAGTGGCAAAAGTGCTGACCAACTGCACTCATCTTCACTGGTTTTTGCTTTGTATCATTGAATTCAATTCTTCAAACTCTATGATAAATATTTAAATTTCCATTGATATGTGAGGGTTGTTTTTAGTAGGCAGTATTGGTTTATTATGTTTCATTGGTACATCATGAATACTGTATGTATATGCAAATGGGCAAGTTGGTAACGATGCAGTCCGCAGACCTGGAGGCTAATAACACTGTCCTTCAATCACCCACGATGCCCTCTGCAAATTGGTAGAAAACAAAAATTTCTATAAAATTCATCTCTTCTCCCGTCAGTCGATCAAAATTAATTCAGGATTTTGTACAGGCCAATTACCGTAAGATTACACGGGCCTAAACAAAACTGCTGGCTCATATTAGTTCAGTAAAGTGAAAGGGCAACAATAGAGGCAGTCGGAACTGCAGATGCTGGAGAATCTGAGATAAGAAGGTGTAAAGCTGGATGAACACAGCAGGCCAAGCAGTATCATCTGGCTCTACACCTTGTTATCTCAGATTCTCCAGCGCCAATTTTCTGAAGTAGGGTCTCATCCCGAAACATCAGCTTTCTTGCTCCTCTGATGCTGCTTGGCCTGCTGTGTTCATCCAGCTCTCCACCTTGGGCAACAATAGAGTATGCTTTAAGTCGCTAGATATGTTATGTGGGTTTGTCTTCCTTAGGGTGGAGTTAGTGGAACCGAAAAAGATGTCTCCCTCACAGCGTTTGTGACACAAGAATTGCATCGTTCCTTGGCGGCCTTTCAACAGAATAATATTCAGAGATTTCCCGAGTGGTAAGAATGTAACTTCTTTTACTTTATCTCACTTTTTCCAACAATTGGAAAATAGATTTTAGAAATAACGTCGAGCTGATGAAGTGTGAAAAGAAGAATAATTCCAAGCAGTGGTGGGAGTTGGTCAGTGAGGTGGGATGAGTGGATAGGTGGGAGAGAAGGCGGACAGGTCATGGAGGCAGGGATAAGGGGAGGAACTAGTCTTGGGATGAGGCTAGCGGGTGGGGAGATTTTGAGGGTGGCAAAGTCCATATTGAGGCTATTGAGTTGGAAGCTCCCGAGGTGGAATATGAGGTGCTGCTCCTCTAGTTTCTGGGTGGTGTGAATGTGACACTGGAAGAGGCCCAGGATGGATATGTCGTCCAGGGAGTGGGAGGGGGAGTTGAAGTGATGCAATGATTTGGATATGAAAATAGAAGGTGTGGTTAGTAAGTTTCCCAATGATTAAAGGTGTAGTAGCCAGCCAAGAAGGTCACTGCATCCCATCTCCATCACATCCCATCACATGGGTTCCAGTGACTGAGTGAAATGGAATGCAGTGACTGATGGAGATGGGATGCAGTGACTGAGGGAATGGAGATGCAGTGACTGTGGAAACGGGATGCTGTGATTGAGGGGAATTGGTCGCAGTGGCTGAGTGAAAGGTGACGCCGTGTCTCTGTGAAATGGGATGCAGTGACTGTGGGGAATGGGATGCAGTGACTGAGTGAAATGGGGTGCAGTGACTCTGTGAAATGGGATCCAGTGACGGAGTGAAATGGGATGCAGTGAGTGATGGAAATGGGATGCAGTGACTGAGGGAAAGGAGATGCAGTGACTGTGGAAACGGGATGCAGTCACTGAGGGTAATTGGTTGTAGTGACTGAGGGTAATAGGTTCCAGTGACTGAGTGAAATGGAATGCAGTGACTGAGGGTAATGGGATGCAGTGACTGATGGAGATGGGATGCAGTGACTGAGGGAAATGGGATGCAGTGACTGAGGGAAATGGGATGCAGTGACTGATGGAGATGGGATGCAGTGACTGAGTGAAATGGGATGCAGTGACTGATGGAGATGGGATGCAGTGACTGAGGGAAATGGGATGCAGTGACTGAGGGAAATGGGATGCAGTGACTGAGGGAAATGGGATGCAGTGACTGATGGAGATGGGATGCAGTGACTGAGGGAAATGGGATGCAGTGACTGAGGGAAATGGGATGCAGTGACTGAGGGAATGGAGAAGCAGTGACTGTGGAAACAGGATGCTGTGATTGAGGGGAATGGGTTGCAGTGGCTGAGTGAAAGGTGACGCCGTGTCTCTGTGAAATGGGATGCAGTGACTGTGGGGAATGAGATGCAGTGACTGAGTGAAATGGGATTTTGTGACTGAGTGAAATGGGATGCAGTGACTGAGTGAAATGAGCTGCAGTGACGGAGTGAAATGGGGTGCAGTGACTCTGTGAAATGGGAGGCAGTGACGGAGTGAAATGGGATGCAGTGACTGTGCGAAATGGGATGCAGTGTCTGAAATGGGATGCTGTGATTGATGGTAATGGGTTGCGGTGACTGAGGGAAATGGGATGCAGTGACTGTGGGAAATGGCATGCAGTGACTGAGGGTAATGGGATGCAGTGACAGGGGAATGGGGTGCAGTGACTGAGTGAAATGGGGTGCAGTGACTGAGTGAAATGGGGTGCAGTGACTGAGTGAAATGGGATGCAGTGGCTGATTGAAATGGGAGGCAGTGGCTGAGTGAAATGGGATGCAGGTACTCTGTGAAATGGGATGCAGTGACTGAGGGTGATGGGATGCAGTGACTGAGGGTAATGGGATGCAGTGACTGACGGTACTGGGATTCACTGACTGAGGGAATTGGGATGCAGTGTCTGCGTGAAATGGGATGCTGTGACTGAGGGAAATGGGATGCTGTGACTGAGGGAAATGGGATGCAGTGACTGAGTGAAATGGGATGCAGTCGCTGAGTGAAATGGATGCACTGTCTCAGTTAAATGGGATTCACTGTCTCCGTTAATTGGGATGCAGTGACTGACGGAAATGGGATGCAGTGACTGAGTGAAATGGGATGCAGTCGCTAAGTGAAATGAATGCACTGTCTCAGTTAAATGGGATTCACTGCCTCCGTTAATTGGGATGCAGTGACTGACGGAAATGGGATGCAGTGACTGAGGGAAATGGATGCACTGTCTCAGTTAAATGGGATTCACTGTCTCCATTAATTGGGATGCAGTGACTGAGTGAAATGGGATGCAGTCGCTGAGTGAAATGGGAGGCAGTGGCTGAGTGAAATGGGATACAGTGGCTGAGTGAATTGGGATGCAGTGGCTGAGTGAAATGGGATGCAGTGGCTGAGTGAAATGGGATGCAGTGGCTGAGTGAAATGGGATGCAGTGACTGAGGGTAATGGGATGCAGTGACTGAGGGTAATGGGATGCAGTGACTGAGGGTAATGGGATGCAGTGACTGAGTGAAATGGGATGCGGTGACTGAGGGGAATGGAATGCGGTGACTTTGGGAAATAGGGTGCGGTGACTGAGGTAATGGGATGTACCGTCTCAGTTCAATGAGAGACACTGTCTCAGTTAAATGGGATGCCCTGACTGAGTGAAGTGGGAGGCAGTGACTGAGTGAAGTTGGAGGCACTGACTGAGTGAAATGGGAGGCAGTGACCGAGGTAAATGGGAGGCCGTGACTGAGTGTAATGGGATGCCGTGACTGCGTGAAATGGGACGCGGTGACTGCGTGAAAAGGGACGCGGTGACTGCGTGAAATGGGACGCGGTGACTGCGTAAAATGGGACGCGGCGACTACGTGAAATGGGACGCGGCGACTACGTGAAATGGGACGCGGTGACTGCGTGAAATGGGACGCGGTGGCGGAGTGAAATGGGACGCGGTGACTGAGTGAAATGGGACGCGGTGACTGAGTGAAATGGGATGCCGTGACTGAGTGAAATGGGATGCGGTGACTGAGGGTAATGGGATGCAGTGACTGAGGGTAATGGGATGCAGTGACTGAGTGAAATGGGATGCGGTGACTGAGGGGAATGGAATGCGGTGACTTTGGGAAATAGGGTGCGGTGACTGAGGTAATGGGATGTACCGTCTCAGTTCAATGAGAGACACTGTCTCAGTTAAATGGGATGCTCTGACTGAGTGAAATGGGATGCAGTGACTGAGGCAAAGGAGATGCAGGGACTGAGGCAAATAGGACGCAGTGACTGAGTGAAATGGGGTGCCCTAACTGTGTGAAATGGGATACAGTGACTGAGGGAAATGGGATGCAGTGACTGAGGGAAATGGGATGCAGTGACTGAATGAAATGGGTTGCAGTGACTGAGTGTAATGGGATGCAGTGACTATGGTAAATGGGTTGCAGTGATTGAGTGAAATGGGATGCAGTGGCTGAGTGAAATGGGATGCAGTGACTGCGTGAAATGGGATGCGGTGACTGCGTGAAATGGGACGCGGTGACTGCGTGAAATGGGACGCGGTGACTGCGTGAAATGGGACGCGGTGACTGCGTGAAATGGGACGCGGTGACTGCGTGAAATGGGATGCGGTGACTGAGTGAAATGGGACGCAGTGACTGAGCGAAATAGGATGCAGTGACTGTGGGGATTAGGGTCCGGTGACTGATGGAAATGGATTCACTGTCTCCATTAAATGGGATGCAGTGACTGTGGGGAGTGACTGACTGAAATGGGAGGGAGTGACTGACTGAAAGGGGAGGGAGTGACTGATTTAAATGGGAGGGAGTGACTGAGTGAAATGGGATGCAGCGACTGAAGGAAATGGGAGGGAGTGACTGAGTGAATTGGGAGGGAGTGACTGAAATGGGATGCAGTGACTGTGGGAAATGGGAGGGAGTGACTGACTGAAATGGGAGGCAGTGACTGAGTGAAGTGGGAGGCAGTGACTGAGTGAAATGGGATGCACCCGCTGAGTGAAATGGGATGCAGTCGCCGAGTGAAATGAGATGCAGTGGCTGTGTGATCTGGGATGCAGTGACAGTGTGAACTGGGATGCAGTGACTGAGTGAAATGAGATGCAGTGACTGAGGGAAATGGGACGCATGGCTGTGTGAACTGGGATGCAGTGACTGTGAGAAATGGTGTGCAGTGACTGTGAGAAATGGTGTGCAGTGACTGAGTGAAATGGTGTGCAGTGACTGAGTGAAATGGGGTGCAGTGAGTGAGGGAAATGGGACGCTGTGACTGAGTGAAATGGGATGCAGTGACTCAGTGAAATGTGATGCATTGACTGAGGGGAATGGGATGCAGTGACTGAGTGAAATGGGATGCAGTGACTGAGTGAAATGGGATGCAGTGGCTGAGTGAAATGGGATGCAGTGGTTGAGTGAAATGGGATGCAGTGGCTGAGTGAAATGGGACACAGTGGCTGAATGAAATGGGATGCAGTGACTGAGGGGAATGCAATGCTGTTTCTGAGTGAACTGGGATGCCGTTTCTGAGTGAAATGGGATGCAGTGACGAGGGGAAATGGGATGCAGTGACTATGAAATGGGGTGCAGTGACTGAGGGAAATGGGATACAGTGACTGAGGGAAATGGGATGCAGTGACTGAGTGAAATGAGATGCAGTGGCCGAGTGAAATGGGATGCAGTGGCCGAGTGAAATGGGATGCAGTGGCCGAGTGAAATGGGATGCAGTGGCTGAGTGAAATGGGACGCAGTGGCTGAGTGAAATGGGATGCAGTGGCTGAGTGAAATGGGATGCAGTGACTGAGGGGAATGCAATACTGTTTCTGAGTGAACTGGGATGCCGTTTCTGAGTGAAATGGGATGCAGTGACTGAGTGAAATGCGATGCAGTGACTGAGGATAGGACGCAGTGACTGAGGGAAATGGGGTGCACTGACTGAGTGAAACGGGATGCAGTGACTGAATGAAACGGGATGCAGTGACTGAGGGAAATGGGATGCAGTGACTGTGGGCATTAGGGTGCGGTGACTGATGGAAATGGATTCACTGTCTCCGTTAAATGGGATGCAGTGACTGAGTGAAATGGGAGGGAGTGACTGACTGAAATGGGAGGGAGTGACTTAGGGAAATGGGATGCTGTGATTGATGGAAATGGGATGCTGTGACTGAGGGTAATGGGATGCAGTGACTGAGGGTAATGGGATGCAGTGACTGATGGAAATGGGATGCGGCGGCTGAGGGGAATGGAATGCGGTGACTGAGGGGAATGGAATGCGGTGACTTTGGGAAATAGGGTGCGGTGACTGAGGGTAATGGGATGCACCGTCTCAGTTCAATGAGATTCACTGTCTCAGTTAAATGGGATGCTCTGACTGAGTGAAAAGGGATGCTGTAACTGAGGCAAAGGAGATGCAGGGACTGTGGGAAATGGGTTGCATTGACTAAGTGAAATGGGAGGCAGTGACTGAGGGAAGTGGGGTGCAGTTACTGAGTGAAATGTGATGCAGTAACTGGGTCAAAATGTGATACAGTGACTGAGTGAACTGGGATGCAGTGACTGAGGGAAAGGAGATGCAGTGAATGTGGGAAATGGGATTATGTGACTGAGGGTAATGTGATACAGTGACTGAGGGTAATGTGATGCAGTGACTGAGGGTAATGTGATGCAGTGACTGAGGAAAGGAGATGCAGTGACTATGGGAAATGGGTTGCAGTGACTGAGTGAAATGTGATGCACTGACTGAGTGAAATGTGATGCACTGACTGAGTGAAATGTGATGCAGTGACTGAGTGAAATGGGATGCAGTGACTGAGTGAAATGGGATGCAGTGACTGAGTGAAATGGGATGCAATGACTGTGGGAAATGTGTTGCAGTGACTGTGCCAAATGGGTTGCAGTGACTGAGGGTAATGTGATGCACTGACTGAGTGAAATGTGATGCACTGACTGAGTGAAATGTGATGCACTGACTGAGTGAAATGTGATGCACTGACTGAGTGAAATGGGATGCAATGACTGTGGGAAATGTGTTGCAGTGACTGTGGGAAATGGGTTGCAGTGACTGTGGGAAATGGGACGCAGTGACTGAGGGAAATGGGATGCAATGACTGTGGGAAATGTGTTGCAGTGACTATGGGAAATGGGTTGCAGTGACTGTGCCAAATGGGTTGCAGTGACTGAGTGAAATGTGATGCAGTGACTGAGTGAAATAGGATGCAGTGACTGAGGGAAAGGAGGTGCAGTGAATGTGGGAAATGGGATGCAGTGACTGAGGGAAATGGGAGGGAGTGACTGACTGAAATGGTAGGCAGTGACTGACTGAAATGGTAGGCAGTGACTGAGTGAAGTGGGAGGCAGTGACTGAGTGAAGTGGGAGGCAGTGACTGAGTGAAGTGGGAGGCAGTGACTGAGTGAAATGGGAGTCAGTGACTGAGGTAAATGGGAGGCCGTGACTAAGTGAAATGGGACGCGGTGACTGAGGTAAATGGGATGCCGTGACTGAGTGAAATGGGATGCCGTGACTGAGGGGAATGGAATGCGGTGACTTTGGGAAATAGGGTGCGGTGACTGAGGTAATGGGATGTACCGTCTCAGTTCAATGAGAGACACTGTCTCAGTTAAATGGGATGCTCTGACTGAGTGAAGTGGGAGGCAGTGACTGAGTGAAGTTGGAGGCAGTCACTGAGCGAAGTGGGAGGCGGTGACTGAGCGAAGTGGGAGGCACTGACTGAGTGAAATGGGAGGCAGTGACCGAGGTAAATGGGAGGCCGTGACTGAGTGTAATGGGATGCCGTGACTGCGTGAAATGGGACGCGGTGACTGCGTGAAAAGGGACGCGGTGACTGCGTGAAAAGGGACGCGGTGACTGCGTGAAATGGGACGCGGTGACTGCGTAAAATGGGACGCGGCGACTGCGTAAAATGGGACGCGGCGACTACGTGAAATGGGACGCGGTGGCGGAGTGAAATGGGACGCGGTGACTGAGTGAAATGGGACGCGGTGACTGAGTGAAATGGGATGCCGTGACTGAGTGAAATGGGATGCGGTGACTGAGGGGAATGGAATGCGGTGACTTTGGGAAATAGGGTGCGGTGACTGAGGTAATGGGATGTAACGTCTCAGTTCAATGAGAGACACTGTCTCAGTTAAATGGGATGCTCTGACTGAGTGAAATGGGATGCAGTGACTGAGGCAAAGGAGATGCAGGGACTGAGGATAGGATGCAGTGACTGAGGCAAATAGGACGCAGTGACTGAGTGAAATGGGGTGCCCTGACTGTGTGAAATGGGATGCAGTGACTGAGGGAAATGGGATGCAGTGACTGAGGGAAATGGGATGCAGTGACTGAGGGAAATGGGAGGCAGTGACTGAGGGAAAGGAGATGCAGTGACTGAGGGAAATATGATGCAGTGACTGAGGATAGGACGCAGTGACTGAGGCAAATAGGACGCAGTGACTGAGTGAAATGGGGTGCCCTGACTGTGTGAAATGGGATGCAGTGACTGAGGGAAATGGGATGCAGTGACTGAGGGAAATGTGATGCAGCGACTGAGTGAAATGCGATTCAGTGACTATGGGGAATGGGATGCAATGGCTGAGTGAAATGGGCTGCAGTAACTGAGGGAAAGGAGATGCAGTGACTGAGGGAAATGGGATGCATTGACTGAGTGAAATGGGAGGCAGTGATTGAGTGAAATGGGATGCAGTGACTGAGGGAAGTGGGGTGCAGTTACTGAGTGAAATGTGATGCAGTAACTGGGTCAAAATGTGATACAGTGACTGAGTGAACTGGGATGCAGTGACTGAGGGAAAGGAGATGCAGTGAATGTGGGAAATGGGATGCTGTGACTGAGGGAAATGGTATGCTGTGACTGAGGGTAATGTGATGCAGTGACTGAGGGTAATGTGATGCAGTGACTGAGGAAAGGAGATGCAGTGACTATGGGAAATGGGTTGCAGTGACTGAGTGAAATGTGATGCACTGACTGAGTGAAATGTGATGCAGTGACTGAGTGAAATGTGATGCACTAACTGAGTGAAATGTGATGCAGTGACTGAGTGAAATAGGATGCAGTGAATGTGGGAAATGGGATGCAGTGACTGAGGGAAATGGGAGGGAGTGACTGACTGAAATGGGTGGGAGTGACTGACTGAAATTGTAGGCAGTGACTGAGTGAAGTGGGTGGCAGCGACTGAGTGAAGTTGGAGGCAGCCACTGAGTGAAGTGGGAGGCACTGACTGAGTGAAGTGGGAGGCACTGACTGAGTGAAGTGGGAGGCACTGACTGAGTGAAATGGGAGGCAGTGACTGAGGTAAATGGGAGGCCGTGACTGAGTGAAACGGGATGCCGTGACTGAGTGAAAGGGGATGCCGTGACTAAGTGAAAAGGGATGCTGTGACCGAGTAATGTGATGCAGTGACTGAGTGAAATGGGATGCAGTGACTGAGTGAAATGCGATGCAGTGACTGAGGATAGGACACAGTGACTGAGGGATATGGGGTGCACTGACTGAGTGAAACGGGATGCAGTGACTGAGGGAAATGGGATGCAATGACTGAGGGAAATGGGATGCAGTGACTGAGGGAAATGGGATGCAGTGACTGAATGAAATGGGTTGCAGTGACTGAGTGTAATGGGATGCAGTGACTATGGGAAATGGGTTGCAGTGATTGAGTGAAATGGGATGCAGTGGCTGAGTGAAATGGGATGCAGTGACTGCGTGAAATGGGATGCGGTGACTGCGTGAAATGGGACGCGGTGACTGCGTGAAATGGGACGCGGTGACTGCATGAAATGGGACACGGTGACTGCGTGAAATGGGACGCGGTGACTGAGTGAAATGGGACGCAGTGACTGAGCGAAATAGGATGCAGTGACTGTGGGGATTAGGGTCCGGTGACTGATGGAAATGGATTCACTGTCTCCATTAAATGGGATGCAATGACTGAGTGAAATGGGAGGGAGTGACTGACTGAAATGGGAGGGAGTGACTGACTGAAATGGGAGGGAGTGACTGACTGAAATGGGAGGGAGTGACTGACTGAAAGGGGAGGGAGTGACTGATTTAAATGGGAGGGAGTGACTGAGTGAAATGGGATGCAGTGACTGAAGGAAATGCGAGGGAGTGACTGAGTGAATTGGGAGGGAGTGACTGAAATGGGATGCAGTGACTGTGGGAAATGGGAGGGAGTGACTGAGTGAAATGGGAGGCAGTGACTGAGTGAAGTGGGAGGCAGTGACTGAGTGAAATGGGATGCAGCCGCTGAGTGAAATGGGATGCAGTCGCCGAGTGAAATGAGATGCAGAGGCTGTGTGATCTGGGATGCAGTGACTGAGTGAAATGAGATACAGTGACTGAGGGAAATGGGACGCATGGCTGTGTGAACTGGGATGCAGTGACTGCGAGAAATGGTGTGCAGTGACTGAGTGAAATGGTGTGCAGTGACTGAGTGAAATGGGATGCAGTGACTGAGGGAAATGGGACGCTGTGACTGAGTGAAATGGGATGCAGTGACTCAGTGAAATGTGATGCATTGACTGAGGGGAATGGGATGCAGTGACTGAGTGAAATGGGATGCAGTGACTGAGTGAAATGGGATGCAGTGGCTGAGTGAAATGGGATGCAGTGACTGAGGGAAATGGGCTGCAGTGACTGAGTGAAATGGGCTGCAGTGACTGAGTGAAATGGGATGCAGTGACTGAGTGAAATGGGATGCAGTGGCTGAGTGAAATGGGATGCAGTGACTGAGGGGAATGCAATGCTGTTTCTGAGTGAACTGGGATGCCGTTTCTGAGTGAAATGGGATGCAGTGACGAGGGGAAATGGGATGCAGTGACTATGAAATGGGGTGCAGTGACTGAGGGAAATGGGATACAGTGACTGAGGGAAATGGGATGCAGTGACTGAGTGAAATGAGATGCAGTGGCCGAGTGAAATGGGATGCAGTGGCCGAGTGAAATGGGACGCAGTGGCCGAGTGAAATGGGACGCAGTGGCCGAGTGAAATGGGACGCAGTGGCCGAGTGAAATGGGACGCAGTGGCTGAGTGAAATGGGACACAGTGGCTGAGTGAAATGGGATGCAGTGGCTGAGTGAAATTGGATGCAGTGACTGAGGGGAATGCAATGCTGTTTCTGAGTGAACTGGGATGCCGTTTCTGAGTGAAATGGGATGCAGTGACTGAGTGAAATGCGATGCAGTGACTGAGGATAGGACGCAGTGACTGAGGGAAATGGGGTGCACTGACTGAGTGAAACGGGATGCAGTGACTGAATGAAACGGGATGCAGTGACTGAGGGAAATGGGATGCAATGACTGAGGGAAATGGGATGCAGTGACTGAGGGAAATGGGATGCAGTGACTGAGTGAAATGGGTTGCAGTGGCCGAGTGAAATAGGATGCAGTGGCCGAGTGAAATGGGATGCAGTGGCCGAGGGAAATGGAATGCACTGACTGAGGGGAATGCGATGCAGTGACTGAGGGAAATGTGTTGCAGTGACTGCGGGAAATGGGTTGCAGTTACTGAGGGAAATGGGATGTCGTGACTGATGGAAATGGGATGCAGTGACTGATTGAAATGGGATGCAGTGACTGATGGAAATGGGATGCAGTGACTGATGGAAATGGGATGCAGTGACTGATGGAAATAGTGTGCTGTGACTGACGAAAATGGGATGCTATGACTGAGAGTAATGGGTTGCAGTGGGTGAGGGGAATGGGATGCTGACACTGAGTGAACTGGGATTCTGTGACTCAGTGTAATGGGATGCAGTGTCTGACTGAAATGGGATGCAGTGACTGACTGAAAGGGAATGCAGTGACTGTGGGAAACCGAATGCTGTGACTGAGGGTAATGGGATGCCGTTTCTGAGTAAACTGGGATGCCGTTTCTGAGTGAAATGGGATGCGGTGACTGAGTGAAATGGGGTGCAGTGACTGAGCGAAGTGGGATGCAGTGATTGAGTGAAATTGGCTGCAGTGACTGAGTGAACTGGGATGCCGAGACTGAAGAGAGGAGATGCAGTGGCTGAGTGAAATGGGATGCAGTGACTGAGTGAAATGGGAACAGTAACTGATTGAAATGGGATGCAGTGACTGAGGGAATGGAGATGTAGTGACTGTTGAAAATGTGATGCAGTGACTGAGTGAAAGGGAATGCAGTGACTGATGGTAATGGGATGCAGTGAATGAGGGAAATGCGATGCCGTTTCTGAGTGAACTGGGATGCCGTTTCTGAATGAAATGGGATGCAGTGACTGAGTGAAATGGGGTGCTGTGACTGGGGGAAATGGGATGCAGTTACTGTGAAATGGGGTGCAGTGATTGAAGGCAGTGGGATGCAGTGAGTGAGTGAAATTGGCTGCAGTGACTGAGTGAAATGGGATGCAGTGCCTGAGGAAAGGAGATGCAGTGGCTGAGTGAAATGGGATGCAGTGGCTGAGTGAAATGGGATGCTGTGACTGAGTGAAATGGGATGCAGTGACTGAGATAAATGGGATGCAGTGACTGAGTGAAAGGGAATGCAGTGACTGATGGTAATGGGATGCAGTGAATGAGGGAAATGCGATGTCGTTTCTGAGTGAACTGGGATGCAGTGACTGAGTGAACTGGGATGCAGTGACTGAGTGAACTGGGATGCAGTGACTGAGGGAAATGGGGTGCAGTGACTGAGGGAAATGGGATGCAGTGACTGAGGGAATGGAGATGCAGTGACTGTGGGAAATGGCATGCAGTGACTGAGGATAATGGGATGCAGTGACAGGGGAATGGGATGCAGAGACTGAGTGAAATGGGGTGCAGTGACTGAGTGAAATGGGATGCAGTGACTGCGGGAATTGGGATGCAGTGACTGCGGGAAATGGGTTGCAGTGACTGAGGGAATGGAGATGCAGTGACTGTGGGAAATGGGGTGCAGTGACTGAGGGAAATGGGATGCAGTGACTGTGGGAAATGGCATGCAGTGACTGAGGATAATGGGTTGCAGTGACTGAGGGAAATGGGATGCACTGACTGATGGAAATGGGATGCACTGACTGGTGGAAATGGGATGCTCTGACTGGGGGTAATGGGATGGTCTGACTGACGGTAATGGGATGCAGTGACTCTGTGAAATGCGATGCATTGACTGAGTGGAATGGGCTGCAGTGACTGAGGGAAATGAGATGCAGTGACAGAGATAAATGGGATGCAGTGACAGAGATAAATGGGATGCAGTGACTGAAAAAAATGTGATGCAGTGACTGAGGGAAATGGGATGCAGTCACTGACGGTAATGGGTTTGCAGTGACTGAGATAAATGGGATGCAGTGACTGACGGTAATGGGACATATTGACTGAGTGGACTGGGACGCAGTGGCTGAGTGAAGTGGGATGCTGTGAATTAGTGAAATGAGCTGCAGTGACTGAGTGAAATGGGCTGCAGTGAGTCAGTGAAATGGGCTGCAGTGACTGAGTGAAATGGGCTGCAGTGACTGAGGGAATTGGGCTGCAGTGACTGAGGGAAATGGGACACACTGACTGAGTGGACTGGGACACAGTGGCTGAGTGAAATGGATGCACTGTCTCGGTTAAATGGGATTCACTGTCTCCGTTAATTGGGATGCAGTGACTGACGGAAATGGGATGCAGTGACTGCGGGAAATGGGATGCCGTGACTGAGTGTAATGGGATGCCATGACTGAATGAAATGGGATGCAGTGACTGAGGGAAATGGGCTGCAGTGACTGAGTGAAATGGGCTGCAGTGACTGAGTGAAATGGGATGCAGTGACTGAGTGAAATGGGATGCAGTGGCTGAGTGAAATGGGATGCAGTGACTGAGGGGAATGCAATGCTGTTTCTGAGTGAACTGGGATGCCGTTTCTGAGTGAAATGGGATGCAGTGACGAGGGGAAATGGGATGCAGTGACTATGAAATGGGGTGCAGTGACTGAGGGAAATGGGATACAGTGACTGAGGGAAATGGGATGCAGTGACTGAGTGAAATGAGATGCAGTGGCCGAGTGAAATGGGATGCAGTGGCCGAGTGAAATGGGACGCAGTGGCCGAGTGAAATGGGACGCAGTGGCCGAGTGGAATGGGACGCAGTGGCTGAGTGAAATGGGACGCAGTGGCTGAGTGAAATGGGATGCAGTGGCTGAGTGAAATGGGACGCAGTGGCTGAGTGAAATGGGATGCAGTGGCTGAGTGAAATTGGATGCAGTGACTGAGGGGAATGCAATGCTGTTTCTGAGTGAACTGGGATGCCGTTTCTGAGTGAAATGGGATGCAGTGACTGAGTGAAATGCGATGCAGTGACTGAGGATAGGACGCAGTGACTGAGGGAAATGGGGTGCACTGACTGAGTGAAACGGGATGCAGTGACTGAATGAAACGGGATGCAGTGACTGAGGGAAATGGGATGCAATGACTGAGGGAAATGGGATGCAGTGACTGAGGGAAATGGGATGCAGTGACTGAGTGAAATGGGTTGCAGTGGCCGAGTGAAATAGGATGCAGTGGCCGAGTGAAATGGGATGCAGTGGCCGAGGGAAATGGAATGCACTGACTGAGGGGAATGCGATGCAGTGACTGAGGGAAATGTGTTGCAGTGACTGCGGGAAATGGGTTGCAGTTACTGAGGGAAATGGGATGCCGTGACTGATGGAAATGGGATGCAGTGACTGATTGAAATGGGATGCAGTGACTGATGGAAATGGGATGCAGTGACTGATGGAAATGGGATGCAGTGACTGATGGAAATAGTGTGCTGTGACTGACGAAAATGGGATGCTATGACTGAGAGTAATGGGTTGCAGTGGGTGAGGGGAATGGGATGCTGACACTGAGTGAACTGGGATTCTGTGACTCAGTGTAATGGGATGCAGTGTCTGACTGAAATGGGATGCAGTGACTGACTGAAAGGGAATGCAGTGACTGTGGGAAACCGAATGCTGTGACTGAGGGTAATGGGATGCCGTTTCTGAGTAAACTGGGATGCCGTTTCTGAGTGAAATGGGATGCGGTGACTGAGTGAAATGGGGTGCAGTGACTGAGCGAAGTGGGATGCAGTGATTGAGTGAAATTGGCTGCAGTGACTGAGTGAACTGGGATGCCGAGACTGAAGAGAGGAGATGCAGTGGCTGAGTGAAATGGGATGCAGTGACTGAGTGAAATGGGAACAGTAACTGATTGAAATGGGATGCAGTGACTGAGGGAATGGAGATGTAGTGACTGTTGAAAATGTGATGCAGTGACTGAGTGAAAGGGAATGCAGTGACTGATGGTAATGGGATGCAGTGAATGAGGGAAATGCGATGCCGTTTCTGAGTGAACTGGGATGCCGTTTCTGAATGAAATGGGATGCAGTGACTGAGTGAAATGGGGTGCTGTGACTGGGGGAAATGGGATGCAGTTACTGTGAAATGGGGTGCAGTGATTGAAGGCAGTGGGATGCAGTGAGTGAGTGAAATTGGCTGCAGTGACTGAGTGAAATGGGATGCAGTGCCTGAGGAAAGGAGATGCAGTGGCTGAGTGAAATGGGATGCAGTGGCTGAGTGAAATGGGATGCTGTGACTGAGTGAAATGGGATGCAGTGACTGAGATAAATGGGATGCAGTGACTGAGTGAAAGGGAATGCAGTGACTGATGGTAATGGGATGCAGTGAATGAGGGAAATGCGATGTCGTTTCTGAGTGAACTGGGATGCAGTGACTGAGTGAACTGGGATGCAGTGACTGAGTGAACTGGGATGCAGTGACTGAGGGAAATGGGGTGCAGTGACTGAGGGAAATGGGATGCAGTGACTGAGGGAATGGAGATGCAGTGACTGTGGGAAATGGCATGCAGTGACTGAGGATAATGGGATGCAGTGACAGGGGAATGGGATGCAGAGACTGAGTGAAATGGGGTGCAGTGACTGAGTGAAATGGGATGCAGTGACTGCGGGAATTGGGATGCAGTGACTGCGGGAAATGGGTTGCAGTGACTGAGGGAATGGAGATGCAGTGACTGTGGGAAATGGGGTGCAGTGACTGAGGGAAATGGGATGCAGTGACTGTGGGAAATGGCATGCAGTGACTGAGGATAATGGGATGCAGTGACAGGGGAATGGGATGCAGAGACTGAGTGAAATGGGGTGCAGTGACTGAGTGAAATGGGATGCAGTGACTGCGGGAATTGGGATGCAGTGACTGCGGGAAATGGGTTGCAGTGACTGAGGGAAATGGGATGCACTGACTGATGGAAATGGGATGCACTGACTGGTGGAAATGGGATGCTCTGACTGGGGGTAATGGGATGGTCTGACTGACGGTAATGGGATGCAGTGACTCTGTGAAATGCGATGCATTGACTGAGTGGAATGGGCTGCAGTGACTGAGGGAAATGAGATGCAGTGACAGAGATAAATGGGATGCAGTGACAGAGATAAATGGGATGCAGTGACTGAAAAAAATGTGATGCAGTGACTGAGGGAAATGGGATGCAGTCACTGACGGTAATGGGTTTGCAGTGACTGAGATAAATGGGATGCAGTGACTGACGGTAATGGGACATATTGACTGAGTGGACTGGGACGCAGTGGCTGAGTGAAGTGGGATGCTGTGAATTAGTGAAATGAGCTGCAGTGACTGAGTGAAATGGGCTGCAGTGAGTCAGTGAAATGGGCTGCAGTGACTGAGTGAAATGGGCTGCAGTGACTGAGGGAATTGGGCTGCAGTGACTGAGGGAAATGGGACACACTGACTGAGTGGACTGGGACACAGTGGCTGAGTGAAATGGATGCACTGTCTCGGTTAAATGGGATTCACTGTCTCCGTTAATTGGGATGCAGTGACTGACGGAAATGGGATGCAGTGACTGCGGGAAATGGGATGCCGTGACTGAGTGTAATGGGATGCCATGACTGAGTGTAATGGGATGCAGTGACTGAGGGAAATGGGCTGCAGTGACTGAGTGAAATGGGCTGCAGTGACTGAGTGAAATGGGATGCAGTGACTGAGTGAAATGGGATGCAGTGACTGAGTGAAATGGGATGCAGTGACTGATGGAAATGGGATGCAGTGACTAATGGAAATGGGATGCAGTGACTGCGGGAAAGAGATACAGTGACTGATGGAAATGGGTGCAGTGACTGACGGAAATGGGGTGCAGTGACTAAGAGAAAGGAGATGCAGTGACTGCGTTAACGGGATACTGTCACTGAGGGTAATGGGTTGCAGTGACTCAGTCAAATGTGATGCATTGACTGAGGGAAAGGAGATTCAGTGTCTGTGGGAAATGGTGTGCTGTGACTGAAGGAAATGGGATGCAGTGACTGAGTGAAATGGGATGCAGTGACTGAATGAACTGGGATGCAGTGACTGAATGAACTGGGATGCAGTAACTGAATGAATTGGGATGCAGTGACTGAGTGAACTGGGATGCAGTAACTGAATGAACTGCGATGCAGTAACTGAATGAACTGGGATGCAGTGACTGAGTGAACTGGGATGCAGTGACTGAGTGAACTGGGATGCAGTGACTGCGTGAAATGGGATGCAGTGACTGCATGAAGTGGGATGCGTTGACTGTCTGAAATGGGATGCAGTGACTGTGTCAAATAGATGCAGTGACTGAGTGAAATGGGATGCAGTGACTGCGTGAACTGGGATGCAGTGACTAATGGAATTGGAATGCAGTGACCACATCAGATTTGGTACTGGTCGTGAGCCTGGCCAGGTGTTAGATTTGGAAGTAGGTGATCACCTTGGTGATAGCGATCACAATTCTGTTCTGTTTACTTTAGTGATGGAAAGGTATAGGTGTACACCACTGGGCAAGAGTTATATCTTGGGGAAAGGCAATTGCGATGACATTAGGATGGGGAAGGAAACTGCAGGGGATGGGCACAATAGAAATGTGGAGCTTATTCAAGGAAAAGCTCCTGTGTGTCCTAGATAAGTATGTACCTGTCAGACAGGGAGGAAGCTCGAGAGCGCGGGAGCCGTGGTTTGCGAAGGAGTTGGAATCTCTGGTCAAGAGGAAGCAGAAGGCTAGGTGGGATTGAGGTTCACAAGGAAGAGGTATTTGAAATCCTACAGAGGGTGAAGATAGCTATGACCCCTGGGCCGGATGGGATTTATCCTCAGATCCTCTGGGAATCCAGGGAGGAGATTGCCGAGCCTTTGGCATTGATCTTTAACTCGTCATTGTCTGCAGGAATAGTGCCAGATGACTGGAGGATAGCAATTGTGGTTCTCCTGTTCAAGAAGGGGAGTAGAGACAACCCTGGTAATTCTCGGCCAGTGAGCCTCACCTCAGTTGTTGGTAAAGTGTTGGAAAAGGTTCTAAGGGATAGGATTTACAATCATCGAGAAAAGAATAAATTGATTCGGGGTAGTCAGCACGGTTTTGTGAAGGGGAGGTCGTGCCTCACAAACCTTATTGAATTCTTTGAGAAGGTGACCAAACAGGTAGATGAGAGTATCCGGTTGATGTGGAGTATATGGATTTCAGCAAGGCGTTCGATAAGGTTCCGCATAACAGACTATTGTACAAAATGCAGAGGAATGGAATTGTGGGAGATATAGTAGTTTGGATCAGAAATTGGCCTGCTGAAAGAAGACAGAGGGTGGTAGTTGATGCGAAACGTTCATCCTGGAGACCAGTTTCTGGTGGTACCGCAAGGGTCGGTGTTGGGTCCACTGCTGTTTGTCATTTTTATAAATGACCTGGATGAGGGCGTAGAAGGATGGGTTAGTAAATTTGCAGACGACACTAAGATAGGTGGAGTTGTGGATAGTGACAAAGGATTGGTTGAAGAGAGACATAGATAAGCTGGAGAGCTGGGCTGAGAGATGGCAAATGGAGTTTAATGCAGACAAGTGTGAGGTGATGCACTTCGGCAGGAGTAACCAGAAGGCAAAGTACAGGGCTAATTGTAAGATTCTTAGTAGTATAGATGAGCAGAGAGATCTCGGTGTCCATGAACACAGATCCTTGAAAGTTGCCACCCAGGTTGACAGGGCTGTTAAGAAGGCATACAGTGTTTTAGCTTTGATTAATAGAGGGATCGAGTTCCGGAACCGAGAGGTTATTGTGAAGCTGTACAAAACTCTGGTGCGGCCGCACTTGGAGTATTGTATACAGTTCTGGTCACCGCATTATAAGAAGGATGTGGAAGCTTTGGAAAGGGTGCAGAGGAGATTTACCAGGATGTTGCCTGGTATGGAGGGAAGGTCTTACGAGGAATGGCTGAGGGACTTGAGGCTGTTTTCATTAGAGAGAAGAAGGTTGAGGGGTGACTTAATTGAAACATATAAAATAATCAGAGGGTGAGCTAGGGTGGATAGGGAGAGCCTTTTTCCTAGGATGGTGACGGCGAGCACGAGGAGGCAGAGCTTTAAATTGAGGGGTGAAAGATACAGGACAGATGTCAGAGGTAGTTTCTTTACTCAGAGAGTAGTAAGGGAATCGAACGCTTTGCCTGCAACGGTAGTAGATTCGCCAACTTCAGGTACATTTAAGTGGTCATTGGACAAGCATATGGACGTACATGGAATAGTGCAGGTTAGATGGGCTTGAGATCAGCATGACAGGTCAGCACAAGATCGAGGGCCGAAGGGCCTGTATTGTGCTGTAATGTCCTATGTTCTACGGCTAACTCTCCCTGTGCTCGGTGTGATTTAACTTCCCGACTGGACTACTGTGAGGAACCTTCTTGAACGCCTTACTGAAACCCATATACGCCCATGTTTCTGCCTTAATCAATGCTCTTCATTACTACTTTAAAAAACTCATTCAAATTACGAGTTATGATTTCCTGTGCACATGTGTCCTCGGATCCCATGGACTGTTTCCTGTTCTAACAGTCTTCAAATGGGGAATCTTGTCAAAAGCTTTGCTGAAGCCCAAGTAGGCTGTATCAAATGCATTGCCCTCATCCACACACCTAGTTAGCTCTTCAGTCATAGATTCATAGAGTCATACAGCACAGAATCAGGACCCTCACTCCTAATCATCTGGACTGATCAGGTGTCCCAAACTTAACCGGTCCCATTTGCCTGTGTTTGGTATCTGTCTAAACCTTTCCTAATTGTGTACCTGTCCAAATGTCTTTTAAATACAGAAATTTTATCTGCCTCTGCCACGTCTGTTGGCAGCTCATTGCATTCACGCACCACCCTCTGTGTGGGATAAGTTGCCTGTCGGGTCACTTTTAAATCTTTCCCCTTTCACGTTTGAACCTACTCCCTTCTAGCTTTGCACTCCCCTACCTTGGTTATTCCCCTTGTCAATGCCCATCATGATTTTTTACACCTCTGGAAGTCACCCCTTCGTCTCCGATACTCCATGGAAAAAGTCCGAGCCTATCCACCACTCCTCATAAACCCTCCAGTCCCGGCAATGACCTTTTGTAATTATTTTTGCACTCTGTATAGTTTAACAGCATTCTTCCTACGGCAGGGTAACCAGAATTCACTGAAGTATTATGACATAGAACATAGAACATTACAGCGCAGTACAGGCCCTTCGGCCCTCGATGTTGCGCCGACCTGTGAATCCAACCTGAAGCCCATCTAACCGACACTATTCCATTACCGTCCATATATTTAGCGATGTTCATTTAAATGCCCTTAAACTTGGCAATCTACTCCTGTTGCAGGCAGGGCATTCCGCACCCATACTACTCTCTGAATAAAGAGCCTCCCTCTGACTTCTGTCCCATATCTATTTCCCGTCAATTTAAACCTATCTCCACTCGTGCTCGCCATCACCATCGAGGAAAAAGACTATCGCTGTCCACCCTATCTAATCCTCTGATTATCTTGTATGTCTCTATTAAGTTGCCTCTTCACCTTCTTCTGACAAAAACAGCCTCAAGTCCCGAAGCTTTTCCTCATAAGACCTTCCTTCCACACCAGACAAGATCCGAATAAACCTAATAATCCTTCCGATAATGTGGCGATCAGAACTGTACGTAATAGTCCAAGCGCAGCCGGACCAGTGTTTTGTACAGCTGCAACATGACCTCATGGCTCCGAAACTCAATCTCTGTAGAAATAAAACCTAACACGCCGTACGCCTTCTGAACAAGCCTATTAATCTGCGTGGCAACTTTCAGGGATCTACGCACATGGACACCGAGATCTCTCTGCTCATCCACACCACCAAGATTCTGGGCAGCACGGTGGCTCAGTGGTTCGCACTGCAGCCTAAGGCAATTGTCTGTGCGAAGTTTGCACGTTCTCCCCGTGTCTGCTTGCATTTCCTCCTGGTGATCCGGTTAAGGCGGATAAGGGAGGGGAGGGGAATATGTGTCTGGTGGCGGCATCTTGCTGGTGGTGGTGGAAATGGTGCCTGAGGTTGGTATGAATGTGGGCATGTAGGTTGATAGGTAAGGTCAAGTTGAACCTTATTGCTATCTTGGGAGGGAAGAGAAAAGGTGAGGGCAAAAGCGCTGGGTTGGACACAGTTGAGGGCCCTGTCGACCACGGAGCCGGAGAATCCTCAGTTGAGGAAGAAGGTAGACATTTTGGAGGCTCCCTTGTTGATGTTGGCCTCATGAGAACATGTTCAATGGAGATGGAGGAAGTGAGAGAAGAGGTTGGAGTCTTTCCAGAAAGTGGGGTGTGAGGATATATAGACCAGGTAGCTGTGAGAGTCAGAGAGTTTGTAATGGATATTAGTGCGAAGCCTACCCCCAGGAATGGAAGCAGAAATGTTGAGGAAGGGAAGGGTGGAGTCAAAGATAGAGCAGGTGAAAGTGAGGGCAGGATGGAAATTGGAGGCGTAGTTGATGAAGTTTTCCAATTTCAGACAAGAGAGAGAAGCAGCTGGATGATATCATTGATGTATCGGAGAAAGTGTTGTGGGTGGGAATGTCCCACGTACCCCGTGAAGAGACAGGTTTAACTCGGGCCCACGCAGGTGCCCGGAGCTGCTCCTCTTACCCGAAGAAAATGAGAGGAGTTAAAAAACAAGTTGTTGAGGGTGAGGATGAGGTCGACCAAGTGGAGGAGGGTGGTGGTGGGAGGGGAATGTTCAGGTCTTTGCTCCAGGATGAAGAGGACAGCCCTAAGAACCTCCCGGTGGGGAATGGATTTGTAAAGGAATTACACGTTCATGGTAAAGAGGATGCAGCTGGAACCGGCAAACTGTTGTTTCTAAACCTGCGTAAGATGTCAGAGTATTTCTGGATGTACGTGGGCAGGGCTTGGACCAGGGGACAGAAGATTGAGTCAAGGTCGGAAGAGATGAGTTCTGTGGGGCAGGAACAGGCTGAAACAATGGGTCTGCCAGGACAGTCTCATTTGTGGATTTTTAGGGGGACGTAGGAGCAACCTGTGGGGAGCTGTGGCCTTTCAGCTTGGAAACAGAGGGGGAAGATCACCGGATAGACCAAGATCAGTTACTGTAGTAGATACAATGGCCCGGTGCGGTCAAGGTCCAGGAGAAGTCGGAGGAGGTATCTGAGAGCTGGCGCTCAGCCTCTGCAAGGTAGACTTCAGCTCACCAGACCACAACAGCACCACCTTATCGGCAGGCTTAATAACAAAGTCAGGGTGAGATATGAGTGCGTGGAGGGCAGTCAGTTGGGCAGGACGTAGGTTGGGTTTGGTGCAGGGAACAGAGAAATTGAGGTGATAGCACGTCGACAGTTCTCAATGAACAGATTGAGTGCACCTGCATCCCCACCTTAACAATTCTGCACTGAGGGGTGCCATTAACTGTATATTTTTCTGTAATAGTTGATTTCCCAAAGTGGAGCATCTAACATTTAATGGATTAAAATCCACTTGCCGTTTCTGCAACTGATCTGTATCCTTTTATGACGTCTACACTCATCCTGATTCTCCCAATCATTCTATTGTCTGCAAACTTGCTAACCCATACATCTATATTTTCACCTCAGTCATTTTGTATAGACCACAAACAGCAGAGGTCCCAGCACAGATCCCTGCGGAACACCAATCGTCCTAGATCTACAGCCTGAAAAGCATCATTCCACCTCTTGCCTCTGTCTTCTCTGGGCAAGCCAGTTGTGAATCCAAGCATCCAAGCCACCATTGACTCGGTGCATCTTAATTTTCTGGATGATCCTATCATGAGGCACCTTGTTGAAAGTATTGCTAAAATCCATGTCAACAATATCCACTGCTCTACCTTCATTGATCACATTCGTCACCTCCTCAAAAAATTCAGTCAAGTTAGGAAGACATGACCTGCCCTGCACAAAGCCATGCTGACTGTCCCTAATTGGGCCATGCTGTTCCAAATACAGATAAATACAATCCCTAAGAATTCTCTCCAATAGCTTCCAATGAACGATGAGAAACTCGCTAGTCGAGAGTTTCCTGGATTGACCCTATTTCCCTTCTTGAACAGAAGAAGAACATTTAGCAACTTGCTAATCCTCCAGTACCCCTCCAGTGGCTACCAAGGATACAAAGATATTGCTGAATGCCCCGACAATCTCTTCTCTCACCTCGCTCAAAAACCTTGAGGAGATACCATTGGGTCCTGAGGACTTATCCACCTTAATGCTCTTTCTTGATTTCAAAATGCTGTTATCACATGAGCATGCTCCACACAAATCCCACTATCCTCCACACCCTTCGCCTGAGTGAATAGTGATGCACGGACTTAATTTAGGATCTTGCCCACATCCTCTGCTTCCAAACACAAGTTCCCTCCTTTATCCTGAATGGTCGTACCTTCTTGCTATTTATCCCCTTGTTTTAGATGTATGCACAGAATGCCTTGGGATTTCCTTCAACCCTCCTTGCCAAGGTCATTTGATCGCCTTTCTTTTTCTGCTTTCTTTATGTCAGCCCTGTTCGATTTTAGCTTCGTAAACCTGACATATTTTTGTTTTTCCCTTTTGACTAACTTCACAACCTCCCCAATTATCCAAGGGTCTTTTACCTTGCCATCGTTGTCCTTCCTCCTTCCTGATCCTAAACTCATAAGCAGGCCTTTAAACAATTCCCATATGGCAAATGTGACAGCTCCCCCCAATTAACACTCCCCAGCTCCTACCTAAAATTGATATAATTTACTCTCCCCCAAGGTCCTGACTTATCCTTCTTCATAGCAATCTTAAAATTTAAGGAGTTGTGATCACTATTTCCAAAATGCTTTCCCACCCTTCTCACCAGTTACCTGACCAGGACAAAGTCCAGTATGGCCCATCTTCTATCCACATACTGTGCCAAGAAACTCTCTTGGATAGACTGAACAAATTCAGCCTCATTTAAACTCTTGTTGTAAGGGAGTCCCAGTCAATACCGGGGAGGTTAAATTCACTGACTGTGACAACTCTGAGTTAGTGCATCGTTTCAAAAGCTGCCTACATATTTGTTCCTCAGTGTGTCAGTGGCAAAAGGGGAGCAGGCTATTAGTTTAATCTGATCAGAGTGATTGTGTCTATCTTATTTTTGAACGCTACCTCTGTTGCCTCAGTGGGCAAGCCCTCCAGAATGTCCTTTCTAGGTACAGATGTAACATTTCCCACAGGTTAGGAGTGCACCTCCTTCTTTTATCTTCCCCTCTATCTTGTCTAAAGCAATGAAACCCTGGAACATTGAGCACCCAGTCCGGTCTCTGTCTCAACCAAGCCTCTGTAATGGCCTCAACATCAGAGTCCCATGTACTGATCCAGGCTCTAAGCTCATCTGCCTTACCTGTAATACTCCTGGCAGTGAAATAAACATATTTCAGCTTGTTCGTGCCATCATGTTCATGTACCTGTCTCTGACTGCCATTCTTTTCTGATTTATTGGTCCCAGCATGTACCTGCCATCAATTCATCTACTTGCTGACCTGCTGCTCTGGTTCCCAGCTGCCTGCCAGTCTTTAAATCCTCCCAAGTAGCACTAGCAAACCTCCCTGTGAGGGTATTTGTTCCCGTTCAGTTTAGGTGCAACCCATCCCTCTTACACAGGTCACCCCTTGCCCAAGAAGCGGTCGCAATTATCCATGAACCTGAAAGCCTGCCCCCAGTACCAGCTCCTTAACCAATGCATTCATCTCACCTATCTTTGTCTGACTTAACTCACTAACATGTGGCACTCGTGGCAACCCATAAATTATTACCCTCGAGGTCCTGCCTTTCAGCCTCTTTGCTAACTCCTTGTACACAGTCCACAGGATCTCATCCCTCTTTCTACCTACGTCATTGGTACCAATGTGCACAATGGCCTCTGGCTGCTCACCCTCCCCCTTAAGAATTTGTTGCAACCACTCAGAGATGTCCTTGACCTTGGTACCAGGGAAGCAACACACAGCCCTGGTATCTCAAATGTGGCTACAGAAACTATGCCCCCAACGAATGAGTCTCCAACCACGATCACTCACTTGGATTTGCCTGACCCTGTCCCACAGCAGGGCGGTTTGTACCACGGACCTGGCAGCTGCTGATTATATAACCGTTCCAGTTTAGTTTTAGATCAGTGTTAACCTTGATGAAGTGGATAGCCAAGCACCTCAGTGGGCGACAGTACAGGAGAATTAAATTCTTAAGCTCACGGATTCTGTGAGAGTCAAAGACAAGCACTGAATTGTTCTAACCTCATTTCCAACACCTGGCCCATTACCCTGCATGGCTTGGATAACACTTGCACATTTAAAAAAATGTAAGGATGATGTGAGGGTAAGGACATGGAATTTTGTGATATGGTCATATTCGCTCTTGTTGGAGCTGATTGCTGCTTCGCACTTGTATGGTGCAAATGTTACTTATCGTTTATCAGGCCAAGCCTGATCGTTGTCCAAGTCTCACTGTATTTTCTCATCGTTGACTTAATGTTGGAAAAGTCATGAATTCTGCTGGACACCTGGACAATATTCAATGAACGTTCATGTCTCCAATTTGGTTCAAATGAAGACATGACTTCAACCAGTGCAGGTATCCAGTGAATGCCACTGACTCAATTTTCTATTCCTCTGCTTAACACCACATTCAATCAGAAGTTGCCAGGGTGGAAATGACAGATTGCACTTTCCTTCCTTTTCAAGCTCAGGATCTCTGATCATATTTGTGGTAAATCCTGAACGAGGTTATGAGAAGTGTGGCATGACGAAAAGTAAACTGAACCTTAGTGTGCAGCTGTTTGACAGCACTGTCATCCAGATGTTGCATTACTTTGCTGATGATTGAGAATACATTGAGGTCATAATTGGTCAGGACAATTTGTCTGCCGATTGCGTGATAGGTCATCTTTCTCTGAAATGTGAGTGTTGCAAGTGTTTAAAAATGTACTGGAAAACATTTACTGTTGGTGTGGCGACCTTGGGGCACATTGTTCCAGTACAGTTTGTGGGATGCTGCCAGGTGCCATGGCATTTGCAGTATCCGGAACATTCAGTCTTGTCATTGCATAAAATAATTTGAATTGCGTGGAAGTTAAGATCTGTGATGCCTCCTCAGGATGAGGGCAAGAAGATCATCCAGACTGGTGAATGGTTTCATCTGCTCCTTCACCTTTTGTTCGTAACATCTTGTAATAACTGCCATGTAGCCTGATGAGAAACTAAAGCTCACCTTGATTCATTTGCATTTGAAGGTGCCTATTTTTCCCAAACACAAGGACCCATCACTGAGCGGAAAGTATGGAGAATGTTATCGACATCAGTGGTGAGATAATGCTGGATCTTGACCAGCAAACCCATTGTTGTGTTGGTGAAATGCAAACAAAAATCTATATGATGTAAACTTTATTCTCAGCTAATCCCTTTCTCAAATGACAGATTGTGATGTTGGTTCCTGGAAAGCCTCCATTGTTGGAGGACGAGAAGCCGTATCCAATTGAAGCAGCACAGGCTTCTGTGATGACTGTGGAAACCACTGCTTATGCCTTGCTTCAAGCGTTGTCAAGGAATGATATCGACGATGCAACACCGATTGCGAGGTGGCTAACGATGCAACAGAACTATGGTGGTGGATTTCACTCGACGCAGGTAAATGCTTGAGATCACAACAGCAGGCATTCAGATATTTCCATTGATCATGTTACTAACTGGTGGTTGTTGCAGTTTGCAATCAAACTGGACACTGCATTTTCATCTGCAGGTTTGGTGCATTGGCACAAATTCCAGTTCTTCAATGGTGTTAATCCTTGGTTAAATTCTTACATGCACTTTGTCTGTGCATCACTTTTCCTCTTGGCATTGTCCTTGAAAACTATCTGTTTCTGTAAACCTTCACTTACTTGTCATAGGATCATTGAGGGACAGCATAATAGAGTGCCATGGCAATGGAACAGACCCTTCAGCAAATTGTATGTGCCCTCACAAGATACAAGTCCCGAACTATTCTCATCACATTTCCCAGCACTCGACCCAGAGCCTTGTATGCCTTGGCATCGCAAATGCCCAATCAAAGACTTGTTAAATGTTATCATGGTTTCTGCCTCTACCACCCACACAGTCGGTGCGTTCCACATTCTCACCACAGTTTGGGTGCAAAAACAAGTAAGTTTCCTCAAGAGATAGTAGGAACTTGCCAATGCTGGAGAATCTGAGAGAACAAGGTGTAGAACTGGATGAACACAGCGGGCCGAGCAGCATCAGAGAAGCAAGAAAGCTGACGTTTCAGATCGAGACCCTTCTTCAAAAATGGGGGAGGAGAAGGGGATTCTGTAAAAAATAGGGAGAAGTGGGGAGGCAGATAGAAGATTGGTAAAGGAGAAGTTAGGTGAACTGTCCTGTGCTGTCCACTCACTGTCCCCTGCTCCAGAATCATAGAATAAGAGAATTCTCCAGAATTAGACCAAAAGGCCATGAGACATAGGAGTAGAGGTAAGGCCATTCGCCCCATCAAGTCCACTCCACCATTTAAATCATGGCTGATGGGCATTTTTACACCACTTCCCTGCACTCTCCGCGTAGCCCTTGATTCCTTTTGAGATCAAGAATTTGTCGATCTCTGCCTTGAAGGCGTCCAACATCCCGGCCTGCACTGCACTCTGCGGCAATGAATTCCACAAGCCCACCACTTTCTGCCTGAAGAAATGTCGTCTGATTTCAGTTTTAAATTGAACCCCTCGAATTTTAAGGCTGTGCCCACGGGTCCTCGTCTCCCCTGCTAACGGAAACAACCTCCTAGCGTCCACCTCTTCTAAACCATACATTATCTTGTAAGTTATTATTAGTTCTCCCCTCAACCTTCTAAACTGTAGTGAGTATAATCCCAGGATCCTTAGCCATTCATCGTAGGTGAAGCCTACCATTCCAGGGATCATCTGTGTGAATTGAACAAGCACTTCATTCCATTGTGTCTGTAACCACTGAAGCCACACTAAGTTCACATTCGGCTCATGTTTTAGCAATAGGCCCGTTGCCTTGAATGTTATTTCATTTTAAGTGCTGTACCAACCCTTTTTCTTTAATGTGAAAAGATTATCCACCACCTCAACTAAAGTCCCAGACAATGAATTCCAAACCCCCAGCACCTTCTGGGTGTCTTTTCTTTCCTGAAATTCCTTCTGAGCCTTTTAGCTTAAATGTATGTATCTCTTCCCCCACCGTCCCCCCGCCCCCCCCGACCTCCCACCCCATGAATGGTCGTTCTGCTTCCCTCGCCTAGACCCATCAGAATGCAGACCATTTTTTCAGGACCTTCTTCAACCTTCCCTATTCGGAAGAAAACAAGCCAACCTTATCCAGATAAAACAGTGATGCTGCCTGGCCTGCAGTGTTCCTCCAGCTCCACGCTGTGTTATCTCAGACTCCAGCATTGACAGTTCCTGTTATCTCAAACTTATCCAGACTCTCCATCGAGTTAAAATGCTTCACTCCCTCAGAACATCCTGATGAATGTCCTCCACACATGCTCAAATGCAATCACCTCTTTTCTATAATGAAGAGACCATTAGAACATAGAGCATTACAGCGCAGTACAGGCCGTTCGGCCCTCGATGTTGTGCCGACCTGTCATGCCGATCTGAAGCCCATCTAACCTACACTATTCCATGTACGTCCATGTGCTTATCCAATGACGACTTAAATGTACCGAAAGTTGGCGAATCTACTACCGTTGCAAGCAAAGCATTCCATTCCCTTACTACTCTCTGAGTAAAGAAAGCGCAATGTCCAGTTTAGAATAACAAGCTCACAAGAGAGATGACCTGGTTTTAGATATCACTCGGGGCCACAGACTCAGAGACAAAGCAAGACGACTCTGCGATTTGATGCAGAAACTGCTGACACTCCGAAGCCTGCAGCCCTCCTCCAATTCTCAAGTCAGAAGTGTGTCAATGACGGTGCAGATCCAACAACACTGAAAACAATCTTGAGTCTAGGCCAAAGCAGCCCCTTGATTGGCACCGTTTCCATTCTCTCCACAGCCAACTCCAAGAGACAATAATGTGTCCCTGTACAAGATGCACTGCCACATTTTTTACCCACTATTCTGACACACACCTTTCCAGACTTAGAAAACTCATCTTCAAGGGCAAGGACATCAGACATGGTAGCACTAACCCCAGTAAAAATCACCTCCAAGCTACTCACAAATTTATTTGGAAATGAATGGTTGTTACTGAGTCAATCTTCGTAATCTCTTTTGGAACAGCATTGTGGGTCTCTGTACAGCAACATGAAGCTGTTCAAGAAGTCAGTTCATGCTGGATAATCAGCAACAGCTATGTCTCATTAAAGAATAAATAAATCGGAAAGAAATCCATCTGAGAGTCACAGGCAAATGCGTACTTTCTTTGTTCACTCAGCAGATTGTGGGCTATTACCAATTTTGAAAATGACAAATGAAGCTTTTGTTTGGGTGGGTATTGACAGCAGCTGCCCCCAAAATAAAAAGAAAATGGGAACTGCAGATGCTGGAGAATCCAAGATAACAAAGTGTGGAGCTGGATGAACACAGCAGGCCAAGCAGCATCTCAGGAACACAAAAGCTGACATTTCGGGCAGAGACCCTTCATCAGAAAAGAGGGAGGAGGAGACAGTTCTGAAATAAACAGGGAGAGGGGGAAGGCAGATTGAAGATGGACAGAGGGGAAGATAGGTGCAGAGGAGACAGACGAGCAATAAGGAAGGAGAGGATCAAATATGAAGGTAGGCTAGCTAGTCATATTAGAAATCACAGTGAAAGCTTCTTTCAATACATAAGAAACAAACATGAGGCAAAAGTAGACACTGGGCTGCTCCAAATTGATGCTGGAAGGCTAGTGATGGGAGATAAGGAAGTAGCTGAAGGACTTAATAAGTACTTTGCGTCAGTCTTCACAGTGGAAGACATGAGTAGTATGCCAACACTTAGGGAGAGTCAGGGGGCAAAGTTGAGTACGGTAGGCATTACAAAAGAGAAAGTGCTAGAAAAGCTAAAAGGTCTAAAAATTGCTAAATCTCCTGGCCCCGAAGGGCTACATCCTAGAGTTCTGAGGAAGGTGGCTGAGGAAATAGCAGAGGCTTTGGATGTGATCTTTCAAAAGTCCCTGGAGTCAGGGTAAGTCCCAGATGATTGGAAAATTGCAGTTGTAACCCCCTTGTTTAAGAAAGAATCAAGGCAAAAGATGGAAAATTACAGGCCGATTAACCTGACTTCGGTAGTTAATAAAATTCTTGAATCATTGTCAAGGATGAGATTTTGAAATTCCTGGAAGTGCAGGGTCAGATTAGAACAAGTCAGCATGGATGTAGTAAGGGGAGGTCGTGCCTGCCAAACCTGTTAGAATTCTTTGAAGAGGTAACAAGTATGTTAGCCCAGGGAAACCCAGTGGATGTTATCTATCTAGACTTCCAAAAGGCCTTACGTAAGTGTCTCACGGGAGGCTGCTGAGCAAGGTGAGGGCCCATGGTGTTCGAGATGAGCTACTGGCTTGGATTGAGGATTGGCTGTCTGATAGAAGGCAGAGAGTTGGGATAAAAGGCTGTTTTTCGGCATGGCAACCGGTGACGATTGGTGTCGCAGGTTTCGGTGTCGGGGCCGCAGCTGTACACCTTACGTATTGATGATCTGGATGAAGGGACCGGGGTC
>NW_026728250.1:0-62500 GCF_030684315.1 Stegostoma tigrinum
GACGGTGGGGGGGGGGGACATGGGGGGGGACATGGGGACATGGGGGGGGGACATGGGGGGGGGGCATGGGGGACTGGGGGGGGACATGGGGGGGGGGACATGGGGGGACATGGGGGGGGGACATGGGGGGGGGACATGGGGGGGGGGACATGGGGGGGGGGACATGGGGACATGGGGGGGGGGACATGGGGGACTGGGGGGGGGACATGGGGGACGGTGGGGGGGGGACATGGGGGACATGGGGACTGGGGGGGGACATGGGGGACTGGGGGGGGACATGGGGGGACGGTGGGGGGGGGACATTGGGGGACATGGGGGACTGGGGGGGGACATGGGGGACTGGGGGGGGGGACATGGGGGGGGGACCTGGGGGGGGGACATGGGGGGGGGACATGGGGGACGGTGGGGGGGGGGGGACATGGGGGACGGTGGGGGGGGGGGACACACATGGGGGACGGTGGGGGGGGGGACACACATGGGGGACGGTGGGGGGGGGGACACACATGGGGACGGTGGGGGGGGGACATTGGGGGCGGGGGGGACGTGGGGGCGGGGGGACACACATGGGGGACGGTGGGGGGGGGGACACATGGGGGACGGTGGGGGGGGGGGACATTGGGGGCGGGGGGGACGGTGGGGGCGGGGGGACATGGGGGACGGGGGGGGACATGGGGGACATGGGGGGGGGGACATGGGGGACGGGGGGGGACATGGGGGACATGGGGGGGGGACTGGGGGGGGACATGGGGGACGGTGGGGGGGGGGACATGGGGGACGGTGGGGGGGGACATGAGGGACTGGGGGGGGACATGGGGGACTGGGGGGGGGGGACATGGGGGACATGGGGGGGGGGACATGGGGGACTGGGGGGGGACATGGGGGACTGGGGGGGGACATGGGGGACTGGGGGGGGGGGACATGGGGGGGGGACTGGGGGGGACATGGGGGGGGGACATGGGGGACTGGGGGGGGACATGGGGGACGGTGGGGGGGGGGACATGGGGGGGGGGGACATGGGGGACGGTGGGGGTGGGGGGGACATGGGGGACGGTGGGGGGGGGGGGGACATGGGGGACGGTGGGGGGGGGGGGACATGGGGGACGGTGGGGGGGGGACATGGGGGGGGGGACGGTGGGGGGGGGGACATGGGGGACGGTGGGGGGGGGGACATGGGGGACGGTGGGGGGGGGGACATGGGGGACGGTGGGGGGGGGACATGGGGGACGGTGGGGGGGGGGACATGGGGGACTGGGGGGGGGACATGGGGGACATGGGGGACATGGGGGGGGGGACATGGGGGGGGGACATGGGGGACTGGGGGGGGACATGGGGGACTGGGGGGGGGACATGGGGGACATGGGGGGGGACATGGGGGACTGGGGGGGGCACATGGGGGACTGGGGGGGGGGGACATGGGGGGGGACATGGGGGACATGGGGGGGGGACTGGGGGGGGCACATGGGGGACGGGGAGGGGGGACATGGGGGGGACTGGAGGGGGGGACATGGGGGGGACTGGAGGGGGTGACATGGGGGGGACTGGAGGGGGGGACATGGGGGAGGGGGGGACAGGGGGGATATGGGGGACGGGGAGGGGGAGGGGGGAGACGGGGAGGGGGGGACATGGGGGGGACGGGGAGGGGGGGACATGGGGGGGACGGGGAGAGGGGAGACGGGGAGGGGGGGACATGGGGGGGACGGGGAGGGGGGGGACATGGGGGAGACGGGGAGGGGGGGACATGGGGGGGACGGGGAGGGGGGGACATGGGGGGGACGGGGAGGGGGGAGACGGGGGGGACGGGGAGGGGCGGACGGGGAGGGGGGGACATGGGGGGGACGGGGAGGGGGGGACGGGGAGGGGGGGACATGGGGGGGATGGGGAGGGGGGGACGGGGAGGGGGGAGACGGGGAGGGGGGAGACGGGGGGGACGGGGAGGGGGGAGGACATGGGGGGGATGGGGAGGGGGGACGGGGAGGGGGGAGACGGGGGGGACGGGGAGGGGGGAGGACATGGGGGACGGGGAGGGGGGGGCGGGGAGACGGGGGGGAGGGGGGAGGACATGGGGGACGGGGAGGGGGGAGGACATGGGGGACGGGGAGGGGGGGGACGGGGAGGGGGGGGACGGGGGGGGGGGAGACGGGGGGGGGGACGGGGAGGGGGGGGACGGGGGGGGGGACGGGGAGGGGGGGGACGGGGGGGGGGGACGGGGGGTGGACATGGGGGACGGGGGGGGCACTGGGGGACTGCGGGGGGACATGGGGGACTGGAGGGGGGGACCTGGGGGACTGCGGGGGGACTGGAGGGGGGGACATGGGGGACGGGGGGACTGGAGGGGGGGACGGGGGGGGACATGGGGGACGGGGGGACGGGGAGGGACATGGGGGGACGGGGAGGGACATGGGGGGACGGGGAGGGACATGGGGGACGGGGGGGGGACATGGGGGACGGGGGGGGACATGGGGGACATGGGGGACGGGGGGGGACATGGGGGACGGGGGACGGGGGGGGACATGGGGGACGGGGGGACAGCGGTGGTGCGGGGGGGTGGCGGGGGGGACATGGGGGACGGGGGGGCATGGGGGACGGGGGGACAGCGGTGGTGCGGGGGGGTGGCGGGGGGGACATGGGGGGGGACGGTGGGGGGGGACATGGGGGACGGACATGGGGGGACATGTGGGGGGGACGGGGGGGGACATGGGGGGGGGACGGGGGGACGGGACGGGACGGGGAGACGGACATGGGGGGACGGGGGGGGGACATGGGGGACGGGGACAGAAACAGAAAAGGGAGGAGAATGAATAGAGATAGAGAGAGGAAAACAGGGGTTGGGATCGAGAGAAGGGGGACGGTGGGGGACAGGGGACGGGGGGGGACAGGGGACGGGGGGGGGACAGGGGGACGGGGGGGGACAGGGGACAGGGGGACGGGGGGGGACAGGGGACAGGGGGACGGGGGGGACGGGACAGGGGGACGGGGGACACGGACGAAGAGGGACAGAGGGAGGGGTGAACTGGAAAACAGAAGGATAAAGAGATAGGGAGAGGGGGCGGAAGGCGTGAGAGAAAAAATAGAGGGATAGGGAGGGAGAGAAAATGGAGGGAAAAGGGCTGGAAGGAATAAGCGAGAAAATAGGAGGCGGAAGGGGTGAGAGAAAATTGAGGGATGGAAGGAGTCGGGGGGAGGGCGGTGGAGAGGAATGGGAGAAGGATGGTGGGGGGAGGAAGAGAGAGAAGGAGGAGTGAGAGTGACTGATAGGACGGGGCTGCAGAGATGGTAATGAGAGCAGCTGGAGGGGAGATGGAGTGAGTGGGGCAGGGAAGAGTGAGTTGTGGGTATGTGAGGGGCACGGGGAGGGCAGGATGGGCTGGGTTCAGGTTGAGTGGGTGGGGTGGGGTAGAAGCTGGTTTGTGGCAGCTCAGGGTGGGGACAGGGCATGAGGAGCAGGAACCCTGTAACACACTGTTTGCTGGTGTTTCTTTCCCCACCGCCAGCTGATCCAGGCTCCTGCACCTTCCCCAATGTGATGGCCACACACTTCCAGATCGGGGACCCAGACCCGATTCCCAGCGAGGGACGTGTGCTTGGAGCCGGGAGCTCGCAGCCGGACCCCTGGCTGTTCCTTGGGAATACCGGGCATAGTGCTGGAGAAACAAGGGCCAGGAGAGTCGAAGGTATGGGGAGGGGGCTGTGAGTGGGCCCTGCCTTGTTGCTGGGGGAGGACAGACACTGTCTACGTACACTCTCAGTCTGTTCGAGGTGATCCCAAATCCATCCTGACTCCACAAACAACCCATAATACTATAGCCCTGTCCCCTTCCCTTCCTTCAACTTCTACCATCTCCTCAACCTTTCGACAGTGCCCGCTCCCTCAGCACTGACCCTCCGACAGTGCCCACTCCCTCAGCACTGACCCTCCGACAGTGCCCGCTCCCTCAGCACTGACCCTCCGACAGTGCCCACTCCCTCAGCACTGACCCTCTGACAGTGCCTGCTCCCTCAGCACTGACCCTCCGACAGTGCGGCGCTCCCTCGGCGCTGACCCTCCGACAGTGCGGCGCTCCCTCGGCCCTGACCCTCGGCGTCGGGCCTCGGACAGTGCCCACTCCCTTGGCGCTAACCGTCGCTGTTATAATTGCGGTGGGATGTTACAGGATTGGTTTGTGTGTTGACTCTGTCGGTGCCCGCTCCCCCTCCCTGCCAGAGACAGAGACCGTGGTCTTCCAGGATGGTGTTCCCGTTGCTCGAAGGGCGACCCTACCTGAGGTGGAGCTGGTGGAGGATGTGACAGTCTTCCGGAGTCGTACCAGATCTGAGCCGCCAAACTTCTGGCTGGCTGTGCAGTACGGCCGTGAGCTGCGCCGCATGAGCGACGAGTTTGTGTCTACGTACACCGAGAGGAAGGTTGGTGATTCGTAACCCCACCCCCTCATCTCCCATCCCACCGTTAACGCTAACATAAACACACACATGCACACGCGCTAACGCTAACACACACACATACACACATGCTAACGCTAACCCTAACACACACGCATACACGCGCGCTAACACTAACACACACACACGCATACACGCGCGCTAACACTAACACACACGCATACACACTTGCTAACACACACACACATATGCTAACACTAACACGCATACACACATGCTAACGCTAACACACACGCATACACACGCGCTAACGCTAAAACACACACACGCATACACACGCGCTAACGCTAACACACACGCGCTAACGCTAACACACACGCGCTAACGCTAACACACACGCATACACACATGCTAACGCTAACCCTAACGCACACTCATACACGTGCGCTAATGCTAACACACACACGCATACACACATACTAACGCTAACACACACACGCATACAAACATGCTAACGCTAACACACACACATGCATACGCACATGCTAACGCTAACACACACGCATACACACATGCTAACGCTAACCCTAACACACACTCATACACGTGCGCTAACGCTTACACACACACGCATACACGTGCGCTAACGCTAACACGCGCGCTAACGCTAACACACACACACGCGTACACACATGCTAACGCTAACACACACGCGTACACACATGCTGACGCTAACACACACGCGTACACACATGCTGACGCTAACACACATGCGTACACACATGCTGACGCTAACACACATGCGTACACACATGCTGACGCTAACACACACGCGTACACACATGCTAACGCATACACACATGCTAACGCTAACACACACGCATACACACATGCTAACGCTAACACACACTAACACTAACACACACGCATACACACACATGCTGATGCTAACACACACGCGTACACACATGCTGATGCTAACACACACACGCGCACACACATGCTGACGCTAACACACACGCGCATACACATGCTAATGCTAACACACACGCATACACACATGCTAATGCTAACACACATGCTAACGCTAACACACACTAACACTAACACACACGCATACACACACATGCTAACGCTAACACACACACGCATACACACGTGCTAACGCTAACACACACACACGCGCGCTAACGCTAACACACGCGCGCTAACGCTAACACACGCGCGCTAACGCTACCACACACATACACACATGCGCGCGCGCTAACACTAACACACACATGCATACACACATGGTAACACTAACACACACACACGTGCTAACGCTAACACACACACACGCATACACACGTACTAACGCTAAATCACACACGCATACACACGCGCTAACGCTAACACAGACGCACAAACACACGCTAACGCTAACCCTAACACACACGCACGCATACAGGTGTGCTAACCCTAACACACACGCACGCATACAGGTGCGCTAACGCTAACACACGCACGCATACACGTGCGCTAACGCTAACACACGCACGCATACACGTGCGCTAACGCTAACACACGCACGCATACACGTGCGCTAACGCTAACACACGCACGCATACACACACGCACATGCGCTAATGCTAACACACGCACGCATACATACACGCACATGCGCTAACGCTAATACACGCACGCATACACGCGCTATTGCTAACACACGCATGCATACACACACGCACACGCGCTAACGCTAACACACACACGCACTCGCGCTATTGCTAACACACGCACGCATACACGCGCTATTGCTAACACACGCACGCATACACACGCGCTATTGCTAACACACGCACACGCATGCACACGCGCTACTGCTAACACACACACACGCATGCACACGCGCTACTGCTAACACACACACGCATGCACACGCGCTAACGCTAACACACACGCATGCACACGCGCTAACGCTAACACACGCGCTAACGCTAACACACACACATACACGCGCGCTAACACTAACACAGACACGCATACACACATGCTAACGCTAACACACACGCATACACACATGCTAACGCTAACACACACACACGCATACACACATGCTAACGCTAACCCTAACACACACTCATACACGTGCGCTAACGCTTACACACACGCATACACGCGCGCTAACGCTAACACACACATGCATGCACACATGCTAACGCTAACACACACGCATACACACATGCTGACGCTAACACACACGCATACACACATGCTGACGCTAACACACACGCATACACACATGCTAACGCTAACACACACGCGTACACACATGCTAACGTGTACACACATGCTAATGCTGACACACACGCGTACACACATGCTAACGCGTACACACATGCTAATGCTAACACACACACATGCACACATGCTAACGCTAACACATACACACATGCTAACGCTAACACATACACACGCGCTAACACACACACATACACACGCGCTAACACTAACACACACATACACACATGCTAATACTAACACACGCACACACACATGCTAATGCTAACACACACATGCTAACGCTAACACACACATACATACACACATGCTAACGCTAACACACACGTACACACGCGCTAGCACTAACACACACACATACAGACATGCTAATACTAACACACACGCATACACACATGCTAATGCTAACACACATGCTAATGCTAACACACACACATACATACATGCTAACGCTAACACACACGTACACACGCGCTAGCACTAACACACACACATACAGACATGCTAATACTAACACACACGCATACACACATGCTAACACTAACACACACGCATACACACATGCTAACGCTAACACACACACGCATACACACGTGCTAACGATAATACACACACGCATACACACGTGCTAACGCTAATACACACACGCACACACACGTGCTAACGCTAACACACACACATACACACGTGCTAACGCTAACACACACACATACACACGTGCTAACGCTAATACACACACATACACACGTGCTAACGCTAATACACACACATACACACGTGCTAACGCTAATACACACACATACACACGTGCTAACGCTAACACACGCATACACACGTGCTAACGCTAACACACGCACGCATACACACGTGCTAACACTAACACACACGCATACACACGTGCTAACGCTAATACACACACGCATACACACGTGCTAACGCTAACACACACACATACACACGTGCTAACGCTAACACACACACATACACACGTGCTAACGCTAACACACACACATACACACGTGCTAACGCTAACACACATGCATACACACATGCTAATGCTAACACACATGCTAACGCTAACACACACATACATACATGCTAACGCTAACACACACACATACACACGCGCTAACACTAACACACATTCATACACGCGCACTAACACACACACGCATACACACATGCTAACACTAACACACGCATACACACGTGCTAACACTAACACACACACATACACACGTGCTAACGCTAATACACACACACATACACACGTGCTAACGCTAATACACACATGCTAACGCGTACACACATGCGTACACACACGCATACACACATGCTAACGCTAACACACACACGTACACACATGCTGACGCTAACACGCACATGCTGACGCTAACACACGCACGCATACACGTGCGCTAACGCTAACACACGCACGCATACACGTGCGCTAACGCTAACACACGCACGCATACACGTGCGCTAACGCTATCACACGCACGCATACACGTGCGCTAACGCTAACACACGCACGCATACACGTGCGCTAACGCTAACACACGCACGCATACACGTGCGCTAACGCTAACACACGCACGCATACACGTGCGCTAACGCTAACACACGCACACACGCTAACGCTAACACACGCACGCATACACACGCGCTAACGCTAACACACGCACGCATGCACACGCGCTATTGCTAACACACACGCATGCACACGCGCTATTGCTAACACACACACGCATACACACGCGCTATTGCTAACACACACATACACGCGCGCTAACACTAACACAGACACGCATACACACATGCTAACGCTAACACACACACATGCTAACGCTAACACACACGCATACACACATGCTAACGCTAACACACACACGCATACACACATGCTAACGCTAACACACACACGCGCATACACACATGCTAACGCTAACACACACACACGCATACATACATGCTAATGCTAACCCTAACACACACTCATACACGTGCGGTAACGCTTACACACACGAATACACGTGCACTAACGCTAACACACACACGCATGCACACATGCTAACACACACACGCATGCACACATGCTAACACACGCGCATGCACACATGCTAACGCTAACACACACGCATGCACACATGCTAACGCTAACACACGCATGCACACATGCTAACGCTAACACACACGCATGCACACATGCTAACGCTAACACACACGCATGCACACATGCTAACGCTAACACACACGCATGCACACATGCTAACGCTAACACACACGCATGCACACATGCTAACGCTAACACACACTCATGCACACATGCTAACGCTAACACACACATGCTAACGCTAACACACACACACATGCTAACGCTAACACACACACTCATGCACACATGCTAACGCTAACACACACATGCTAACGCTAACACATACACACATGCTAACGCTAACACATACACACGCGCTAAGACACACACATACATACGCGCTAACACTAACACACACATACACACATGCTAATACTAACACACGCACACACACATGCTAATGCTAACACACACATGCTAACGCTAACACACACATACATACACACATGCTAACGCTAACACACACGTACACACGCGCTAGCACTAACACACACACATACAGACATGCTAATACTAACACACACGCATACACACATGCTAATGCTAACACACATGCTAACGCTAACACACACACATACATACATGCTAACGCTAACACACACACATACACACGCGCTAACACTAACACACAGACATGCTAACACTAACACACATTCATACACGCGCACTAACACACACACGCATACACACATGCTAACACTAACACACACGCATACACACATGCTAACACTAACACACACGCATACACACATGCTAACACTAACACACACACGCATACACATGTGCTAATGCTAATACACACACGCATACACACGTGCTAACGCTAATACACACACGCATACACACGTGCTAACGCTAATACACACACGCATACACACGTGCTAACGCTAATACACACATGCATACACACGTGCTAACGCTAATACACACACGCATACACACGTGCTAACGCTAATACACACACGCATACACACGTGCTAACGCTAATACACACACACATACACACGTGCTAACGCTAATACACACAGATACACACGTGCTAACGCTAATACACACAGATACACACGTGCTAACGCTAATACACACACATACACACGTGCTAACGCTAATACACACACATACACACGTGCTAACGCTAATACACACACATACACACGTGCTAACGCTAATACACACACAAACACACGTGCTAACGCTAACACACGCATACACACGTGCTAACGCTAACACACACGCATACACACGTGCTAACACTAACACACGCATACACACGTGCTAACACTAACACACACGCGTACACACGTGCTAACGCTAATACACACACACACACACACATACACACGTGCTAACGCTAATACACACACATACACACGTGCTAACGCTAATACACACGCATACACACGTGCTAACGCTAACACACACGCATACACACGTGCTAACGCTAACACACACGCATACACACGTGCTAACGCTAATACACACATACACACGTGCTAACGCTAATACAGACACATACACACGTGCTAACGCTAATACAGACACATACACACGTGCTAACGCTAATACACACACATACACACGTGCTAACGCTAATACACACACATACACACGTGCTAACGCTAACACACGCATACACACATGCTAACACTAACACACACACGCATACACACGTGCTAACGCTAACACACACGCGTACACACGTGCTAACGCTAATACACACACACATACACACGTGCTAACGCTAACACACACACATACACACGTGCTAACGCTAACACACACACATACACACGTGCTAACGCTAACACACACGCATACACACGTGCTAACGCTAATACACACGCATACACACGTGCTAACGCTAATACACACGCATACACACGTGCTAACGCTAACACACACGCATACACACGTGCTAACGCTAACACACACGCATACACACGTGCTAACGCTAACACACACGCATACACATGCGCTAACGCTAACACACATACACACGCGCTAACACTAACACACATACACACGCGCTAACACTAACACACATACACACGCGCTAACACTAACACACATACACACGCGCTAACACTAACACACATACACACATGCTAATACTAACACACACATGCATACACACATGCTAATGCTAACACACACATGCTAACGCTAACACACATACATACACACATGCTAACGCTAACACACACACGCATACACGCGCGCTAACGCTAACACACACACGCTAACGCTAATACACATGCATACACACATGCTAACAATAACACACACACGCATACACACATGCTAACGCTAACACACATGCATACACAGGCGCTAACACTAACACACACATACACACACGCTAACACTAACACACGCGCATACAACACATGCTAACACTAACACGCGCATACACACATGCTAACACTAACACACATGCGCATACACATGCTAGCGCTAACACTAACAAACACGCTAACACTAACACATGCGCATACACACACGCTAACACTAACACACACGCATACACACACGCTAACGCTAACACACATGCATACACACATGCTAACAATAACACACACACGCATACACACATGCTAACGCTAACACACATGCATACACAGGCGCTAACACTAACACACACATACACACACGCAAACACTAACACACATGCGCATACACATGCTAACACTAACACACACGTATACACACATGCTAATGCTAACACACACGCACTAAAACTAAAACACACGCATACACACATGCTAACGCTACCACACACGCATACACACATGCTAACGATAACACACACACACGCATACACACATGCTAACGCGCGCACACACGCATACACACATACTAACGCTAACAGACACACGCGTACGCACATGCTAACGCGCACACACGCATACACACATGCTATTGCGCACACACACGCATACACACATGCTAACGCTAACACACACGCATACACAGGCGCTAACACTAACACACATGCGCATACACACACGCTAACACTAACACACGCGCAAACACTAACACACGCGCATACACGCACGCTAACACTAACACACGCGCATACACGCACGCTAACACTAACACACGCGCATACACGCACGCTGACACTAACACACGCGCATACACGCACGCTAACACTAACACACGCGCATACACGCACGCTAACACTAACACACGCGCATACACGCACGCTAACACTAACACACGCGCATACACGCACGCTAACACTAACACACATGCGCATACACGCACGCTAACACTAACACACATGCGCATACACATGCTAACACTAACACACACACATACACACATGTTAATGCTAACACACGCGCGCATACGCGCGCTAACGCTAACACACACGCATACACACATGCTAACACTACCCCACACACATGCATACACACATGCTAACACTAACACACACACACACACATGCTAACGCTAACACTAACACACACACATGCTAACGCTAACACACACACGCATACACACATGCTAACGCTAACAGACACACGCATACACACATGCTAACGCTAACAGACACGCATACACACATGCTAACAATAACACACATACACGCATACACACATGCTAACGCGCGCACACACACATTCTAACACGCATACACAGGCGCTAACACTAACACACACATACACACACGCTAACACTAACACATGCGCATACACACACGCTAACACTAACACACGCGCATACACACACGCTAACACTAACACGCGCATACACACACGCTAACACTAACACACGCGCATACACACACGCTAACACTAACACACGCGCATACACACACGCTAACACTAACACACGCGCATACACACACGCTAACACTAACACACGCGCATACACACACGCTAACACTAACACACGCGCATACACACACGCTAACACTAACACGCGCATACACACACGCTAACACTAACACACGCGTATACACGCACGCTAACACTAACACACACGCATACACGCACGCTAACGCTAACACACACACACACGCATACACACATGCTAACGCGCACACACACGCATACACACATGCTAACGCGCGCACACGCATACACACACTGACGCTAACACACACGCGTACACACGCTGACGCTAACACACACGCGTACACACATGCTAACGTGTACACACATGCGTACACACACGCATACACACATGCTAACGCTAACACACACACGTACACACATGCTGACGCTAACACGCACATGCTGACGCTAACACACGCACGCATACACGTGCGCTGACGCTAACACACGCACGCATACACGTGCGCTAACGCTAACACACGCACGCATACACGTGCGCTAACGCTAACACACGCACGCATACACGTGCGCTAACGCTAACACACGCACGCATACACACACGCACACGCGCTAACGCTAACACACGCACGCATGCACACGCGCTATTGCTAACACACACACGCATGCACACGCGCTATTGCTAACACACACATACACGCGTGCTAACACTAACACAGACATGCATACACACATGCTAACGCTAACACACACACATGCTAACGCTAACACACACACGCATACACACATGCTAACGCTAACACACACACGCATACACACATGCTAACGCTAACACACACACACGCATACACACATGCTAACGCTAACACACACACACGCATACACACGCGCTAACGCTAACACACACACACGCATGCACACATGCTAACACACACACGCATGCACACATGCTAACACACACACGCATGCACACATGCTAACGCTAACACACACGCATGCACACATGCTAACACACACACGCATGCACACATGCTAACGCTAACACACACGCATGCACACATGCTAACGCTATCACACACGCATGCACACATGCTAACGCTAACACACGCATACACACATGCTAACGCTAACACACACGCATACACACATGCTGACGCTAATACACACACATACACATGTGCTAACGCTAATACACACACATACACACGTGCTAACGCTAACACACGCATACACACATGCTAACGCTAACACACGCATACACACGTGCTAACACTAACACACACACGCATACACACGTGCTAACACTAACACACACGCATACACACGTGCTAACGCTAATACACACACGCATACACACGTGCTAACGCTAACACACACACATACGCACGTGCTAACGCTAACACACACACATACACACGTGCTAACGCTAATACACACGCATACACACGTGCTAACGCTAACACACACGCATACACACGTGCTAACGCTAACACACACGCATACACACGTGCTAACGCTAACACACACGCATACACACGCGCTAACACTAACACACATACACACGCGCTGACACTAACACACATACACACGCGCTAACACTAACACACATACACACGCGCTAACACTAACACACATACACACGCGCTGACACTAACACACATACACACGCGCTGACACTAACACACATACACACGCGCTGACACTAACACACATACACACGCGCTGACACTAACACACATACACACGCGCTGACACTAACACACATACACACGCGCTGACACTAACACACATACACACGCGCTGACACTAACACACATACACACGCGCTGACGCTAACACACATACACACGCGCTGACGCTAACACACATACACACGCGCTGACGCTAACACACATACACACGCGCTGACGCTAACACACATACACACGCGCTAACGCTAACACACATACACACGCGCTAACGCTAACACACATACACACGCGCTAACGCTAACACACATACACACGCGCTAACGCTAACACACATACACACGCGCTAACGCTAACACACATACACACGCGCTAACGCTAACACACATACACACGCGCTAACGCTAACACACACACGCATACACACGCGCTAACGCTAACACACACACGCATACACACGCGCTAACGCTAACACACACACGCATACACACACGCTAACGCTAACACACACACGCATACACACACGCTAACGCTAACACACACACGCATACACAATTGCTAACGCTAACACACATGCATACACAGGCGCTATCACTAACACACGTGCATACAACACATGCTAACACTAACACGCGCATACACACATGCTAACACTAACACACATGCGCATACACATGCTAGCGCTAACACTAACAAACACGCTAACACTAACACATGCGCATACACACACGCTAACACTAACACATGCGCATACACACACGCTAACACTAACACACGCAAACACTAACACACATGCGCATACACATGCTAACACTAACACACACGTATACACACATGCTAATGCTAACACACACGCACTAAAACTAAAACACACGCATACACACATGCTAACGCTACCACACACGCATACACACATGCTAACGATAACACACACACACGCATACACACATGCTAACGCGCGCACACACGCATACACACATGCTAATGCGCACACACGCATACACACATGCTAACGCTAACACACACGCATACACAGGCGCTAACACTAACACACATGCGCATACACACACGCTAACACTAACACACGCGCAAACACTAACACACACGCATACATGCACGCTAACACTAGCACACGCGCATACACGCACGCTAACACTAACACACGCGCATACACGCACGCTAACACTAACACACGCGCATACACGCACGCTAACACTAACACGCGCATACACGCACGCTAACACTAACACACGCGCATACACGCACGCTAACACTAACACACGCGCATACACGCACGCTAACACTAACGCGCATACACGCACGCTAACACTAACACACGCGCATACACGCACGCTAACACTAACACACTCGCATACACGCACGCTAACACTAACACACGCGCATACACGCACGCTAACACTAACACACGCGCATACACACACGCTAACACTAACACACGCGCATACACGCACGCTAACACTAACACACGCGCATACACGCACGCTAACACTAACACACGCGCATACACGCACGCTAACACTAACACACATGCGCATACACGCACGCTAACACTAACACACATGCGCATACACATGCTAACACTAACACACACATACACACATGTTAATGCTAACACACACGCGCATACGCGCGCTAACGCTAACACACACGCATACACACATGCTAACACTACCCCACACACATGCATACACACATGCTAACACTAACACACACACACACATGCTAACGCTAACACTAACACACACACACATGCTAACGCTAACACACACACGCATACACACATGCTAACGCTAACAGACACACGCATACACACATGCTAACGCTAACAGACACGCATACACACATGCTAACAATAACACACATACACGCATACACACATGCTAACGCGCACACACACACATACTAACACGCATACACAGGCGCTAACACACACACACATACACACACGCTAACACTAACACGCGCATACAACACACGCTAACACTAACACGCGCATACAACACACGCTAACACTAACACACGCGCATACACACACGCTAACACTAACACACGCGCATACACTCACGCTAACACTAACACACGCGCATACACACACGCTAACACTAACACACGCGCATACACACACGCTAACACTAACACACGCATACACACACGCTAACACTAACACACGCGCATACACACACGCTAACACTAACACGCGCATACACACACGCTAACACTAACACACGCGCATACACGCACGCTAACACTAACACACACGCATACACGCACGCTAACACTAACACACGCGCATACACATGCTAACACTAACACACACGCATACACACATGCTAACGCTAACACACACGCATACACACATGCTAACGCTAACACACACACGCATACACACATGCTAACGCGCACACACACGCATACACACATGCTAACGCGCGCACACGCGTACACACACTGACGCTAACACACACGCGTACACACATGCTGACGCTAACACACGCATACACACATGCTAACGCGTACACACATGCGTACACACACGCATACACACATGCTAACGCTAACACACACACGTACACACATGCTGACGCTAACACGCACATGCTGACGCTAACACACGCACGCATACACGTGCGCTAACGCTAACACACGCACGCATACACGTGCGCTAACGCTAACACACGCACGCATACACGTGCGCTAACGCTAACACACGCACGCATACACACACGCACACGCGCTAACGCTAACACACGCACGCATGCACACGCGCTAATGCTAACACACACGCATGCACACATGCTAACGCTAACACACACGCATACACACATGCTAACGCTAACACACGCATACACACATGCTGACGCTAACACACACGCATACACACATGCTGACGCTAACACACACGCATACACACATGCTGACGCTAACACACACATACACGCGTACACACATGCTAACGCTAACACACACACGCGTACACACATGCTTACGCGTACACACATGCTAATGCTAACACACGCATACACACATGCTAATGCTAACACACACGCGTACACACATGCTAACGCTAACACACATGCTAACACTAACACACACGCATACACACATGCTAACGCTAACACACACTCATGCACACATGCTAACGCTAACACACACATGCTAACGCTAACACATACACACATGCTAACGCTAACACATAGACACGCGCTAACACACACACATACATACGCGCTAACACTAACACACATACACACCTGCTAATACTAACACACGCATACACACTTGCTAACACACACGTACACACGCGCTAGCACTAACACACACACATACAGACATGCTAATACTAACACACATGCATACACACATGCTAATGCTAACACACATGCTAACGCTAACACACACATACATGCTAACGCTAACACACACACATACACACGCGCTAACACTAACACACATTCATACACGCGCACTAACACACACACGCATACACACATGCTAACACTAACACACGCATACACACGTGCTAACGCTAATACACACGCATACACACGTGATAACGCTAACACACACGCATACACACGTGCTAACGCTAACACACACGCATACACACGTGCTAACGCTAACACACACACATACACACGCGCTAACACTAACACACATACACACGCGCTAACACTAACACACATACACACGCGCTAACACTAACACACATACACACATGCTAATACTAACACACACATGCATACACACATGCTAATGCTAACACACACATGCTAACGCTAACACACATACATACACACATGCTAACGCTAACACACACGCATACACGCACGCTAACACTAACACACGCGCATACACGCACGCTAACACTAACACACGCGCATACACGCACGCTAACACTAACACACGCGCATACACGCACGCTAACACTAACACACGCGCATACACGCACGCTAACACTAACACACGCGCATACACGCACGCTAACACTAACACACATGCGCATACACATGCTAACACTAACACACACACATACACACATGTTAATGCTAACACACACGCGCATACGCGCGCTAACGCTAACACACACGCATACACACATGCTAACACTACCCCACACACATGCATACACACATGCTAACACTAACACACACACACATGCTAACGCTAACACTAACACACACACACACATGCTAACGCTAACACACACACGCATACACACATGCTAACGCTAACAGACACACGCATACACACATGCTAACGCTAACAGACACGCATACACACATGCTAACAATAACACACATACACGCATACACACATGCTAACGCGCACACACACACATACTAACACGCATACACAGGCGCTAACACTAACACACACATACACACGCGCTAACACTAACACACATACACACATGCTAATACTAACACACACATGCATACACACATGCTAATGCTAACACACACATGCTAACGCTAACACACATACATACACACATGCTAACGCTAACACACACACGCATACACGCACGCTAACACTAACACACGCGCATACACGCACGCTAACACTAACACACGCGCATACACGCACGCTAACACTAACACACGCGCATACACGCACGCTAACACTAACACACACACATACACACATGTTAATGCTAACACACACGCGCATACGCGCGCTAACGCTAACACACACGCATACACACATGCTAACACTACCCCACACACATGCATACACACATGCTAACACTAACACACACACACATGCTAACGCTAACACTAACACACACACACACATGCTAACGCTAACACACACACGCATACACACATGCTAACGCTAACAGACACACGCATACACACATGCTAACGCTAACAGACACGCATACACACATGCTAACAATAACACACATACACGCATACACACATGCTAACGCGCACACACACATACTAACACGCATACACAGGCGCTAACACTAACACACACATACACACACGCTAACACTAACACGCGCATACAACACACGCTAACACTAACACACGCGCATACACACGCTAACACTAACACGCGCATACACACACGCTAACACTAACACACGCGCATACACACACGCTAACACTAACACACGCGCATACAACACATGCTAACACTAACACACGCGCATACACACATGCTAACACTAACACACATGCGCATACACATGCTAACGCTAACACTAACACACACGCTAACACTAACACACGCGCATACACACACGCTAACACTAACACACGCGCATACACACACGCTAACACTAACACGCGCATACACACACGCTAACACTAACACACGCGCATACAGGCACGCTAACACTAACACACACGCATACACGCACGCTAACACTAACACACGCGCATACACATGCTAACACTAACACACACGCATACACACATGCTAACGCTAACACACACACGCATACACACATGCTAACGCTAACACACACACACACGCATACACACATGCTAACGCGCACACACACGCATACACACATGCTAACGCGCGCACACGCGTACACACACTGACGCTAACACACACGCGTACACACATGCTGACGCTAACACACGCGTACACACATGCTAACGCGTACACACATGCGTACACACACGCATACACACATGCTAACGCTAACACACACACGTACACACATGCTAACGCTAACACACACACGCATACACGCACGCTAACACTAACACACGCGCATACACGCACGCTAACACTAACACACGCGCATACACGCACGCTAACACACGCGCATACACGCACGCTAACACTAACACACATGCGCATACACATGCTAACACTAACACACACACATACACACATGTTAATGCTAACACACACGCGCATACGCGCGCTAACGCTAACACACACGCATACACACATGCTAACACTACCCCACACACATGCATACACACATGCTAACACTAACACACACACATGCTAACGCTAACACTAACACACACACACATGCTAACGCTAACACACACACACATACACACATGCTAACGCTAACAGACACACGCATACACACATGCTAACGCTAACAGACACGCATACACACATGCTAACGCGCACACACACACATACTAACACGCATACACAGGCGCTAACACTAACACACACATACACACACGCTAACACTAACACGCGCATACAACACACGCTAACACTAACACACGCGCATACACACGCTAACACTAACACACGCGCATACACACACGCTAACACTAACACGCGCATACACACACGCTAACACTAACACACGCGCATACACACACGCTAACACTAACACACGCGCATACACACACGCTAACACTAACACACGCGCATACAACACATGCTAACACTAACACACGCGCATACACACATGCTAACACTAACACACATGCGCATACACATGCTAACGCTAACACTAACACACACGCTAACACTAACACACGCGCATACACACACGCTAACACTAACACACGCGCATACAACACACGCTAACACTAACACGCGCATACACACACGCTAACACTAACACGCGCATACACACACGCTAACACTAACACACGCGCATACACACACGCTAACACTAACACACACGCATACACACACGCTAACACTAACACGCGCATACACACACGCTAACACTAACACACGCGCATACACGCACGCTAACACTAACACACACGCATACACGCACGCTAACACTAACACACGCGCATACACATGCTAACACTAACACACACATACATACACACATGCTAACGCTAACACACACGTACACACGCGCTAGCACTAACACACACACATACAGACATGCTAACACTAACACACACGCATACACACATGCTAACGCTAACACACACACGCATACACACATGCTAACGCTAACACACACACACGCATACACACATGCTAACGCGCACACACGCATACACACATGCTAACGCTAACACACACACGCATACACACATGCTAACGCTAACACACACACACACGCATACACACATGCTAACGCGCACACACACGCATACACACATGCTAACGCGCGCACACGCGTACACACACTGACGCTAACACACACGCGTACACACATGCTGACGCTAACACACGCGTACACACATGCTAACGCGTACACACATGCGTACACACACGCATACACACATGCTAACGCTAACACACACACGTACACACATGCTGACGCTAACACGCACATGCTGACGCTAACACACGCACGCATACACGTGCGCTAACGCTAACACACGCACGCATACACGTGCGCTAACGCTAACACACGCACGCATACACGTGCGCTAACGCTAACACACGCACGCATACACGTGCGCTAACGCTAACACATGCACGCATACACGTGCGCTAACGCTAACACACGCACGCATACACACACGCACACGCGCTAACGCTAACACACGCACGCATACACACACGCACACGCGCTAACGCTAACACACGCACGCATGCACACGCGCTATTGCTAACACACACGCATGCACACGCGCTATTGCTAACACACACACGCATGCACACGCGCTATTGCTAACACACACACGCATACACACGCGCTATTGCTAACACACACATACACGCGCGCTAACACTAACACAGACACGCATACACACACGCTAACGCTAACACACACACATGCTAACGCTAACACACACACGCATACACACATGCTAACGCTAACACACACACGCATACACACATGCTAACGCTAACACACACACACACATACACACATGCTAACGCTAACACACACACGCATACATACATGCTAACGCTAACCCTAACACACACTCATACACGTGCGGTAACGCTTACACACACGAATACACGCGCACTAACGCTAACACACACACACACATGCACACATGCTAACGCTAACACACACGCATGCACACATGCTAACGCTAACACACACGCATGCACACATGCTAACGCTAACACACACGCATGCACACATGCTAACGCTAACACAAACGCATGCACACATGCTAACGCTAACACACACGCATGCACACATGCTAACGCTAACACACATGCTAACGCTAACACACACGCATACACACATGCTAACGCTAACACACACTCATGCACACATGCTAACGCTAACACACACATGCTAACGCTAACACATACACACATGCTAACGCTAACACATACACACGCGCTAACACACACACATACATACGCGCTAACACTAACACACATACACACATGCTAATACTAACACACGCATACACACACGCTAACACACACGTACACACGCGCTAGCACTAACACACACACATACAGACATGCTAATACTAACACACATGCATACACACATGCTAATGCTAACACACATGCTAACGCTAACACACACATACATACATGCTAACGCTAACACACACACATACACGCGCTAACACTAACACACATTCATACACGCGCACTAACACACACACGCATACACACATGCTAACACTAACACACGCATACACACGTGCTAACACTAACACACACATACACACGTGCTAACGCTAATACACACACACATACACACGTGCTAACGCTAATACACACATGCTAACGCGTACACACATGCGTACACACACGCATACACACATGCTAACGCTAACACACACACGTACACACATGCTGACGCTAACACGCACATGCTGACGCTAACACACGCACGCATACACGTGCGCTAACGCTAACACACGCACGCATACACGTGCGCTAACGCTAACACACGCACGCATACACGTGCGCTAACGCTAACACACGCACGCATACACGTGCGCTAACGCTAACACACGCACGCATACACGTGCGCTAACGCTAACACACGCACGCATACACGTGCGCTAACGCTAACACACGCACGCATACACGTGCGCTAACGCTAACACACGCACGCATACACACACGCACACACGCTAACGCTAACACACGCACGCATACACACGCGCTAACGCTAACACACGCACGCATGCACACGCGCTATTGCTAACACACGCACGCATGCACACGCGCTATTGCTAACACACACACGCATACACACGCGCTATTGCTAACACACATACACGCGCGCTAACACTAACACAGACACGCATACACACATGCTAACGCTAACACACACACATGCTAACGCTAACACACACACGCATACACACATGCTAACGCTAACACACACACACGCATACACACATGCTAACGCTAACACACACACACGCATACATACATGCTAACGCTAACCCTAACACACACTCATACACGTGCGGTAACGCTTACACACACGAATACACGCGCACTAACGCTAACACACACACGCATGCACACATGCTAACACACACACGCATGCACACATGCTAACGCTAACACACACGCATGCACACATGCTAACGCTAACACACACGCATGCACACATGCTAACGCTAACACACACGCATGCACACATGCTAACGCTAACACACACGCATGCACACATGCTAACGCTAACACACTCATGCACACATGCTAACGCTAACACACACATGCTAACGCTAACACATACACACATGCTAACGCTAACACATACACACGCGCTAAGACACACACATACATACGCGCTAACACTAACACACACATACACACATGCTAATACTAACACACGCACACACACATGCTAATGCTAACACACACATGCTAACGCTAACACACACATACATACACACATGCTAACGCTAACACACACGTACACACGCGCTAGCACTAACACACACACATACAGACATGCTAATACTAACACACACGCATACACACATGCTAATGCTAACACACATGCTAACGCTAACACACACACATACACACGCGCTAACACTAACACACAGACATGCTAACACTAACACACATTCATACACGCGCACGAACACACACACGCATACACACATGCTAACACTAACACACACGCATACACACATGCTAACACTAACACACACGCATACACACATGCTAACACTAACACACACACGCATACACATGTGCTAATGCTAATACACACACGCATACACATGTGCTAATGCTAATACACACACGCATACACACGTGCTAACGCTAATACACACACGCATACACACGTGCTAACGCTAATACACATACACATACACACGTGCTAACGCTAACACACACACATACACACGTGCTAACGCTAACACACACACATACACACGTGCTAACGCTAATACACACACATACACACGTGCTAACGCTAATACAGACACATACACACGTGCTAACGCTAATACACACATACACACGTGCTAACGCTAACACACGCATACACACATGCTAACACTAACACACACACGCATACACACGTGCTAACGCTAATACACACACACATACACACGTGCTAACGCTAACACACACGCATACACACGTGCTAACGCTAACACACACGCATACACACGTGCTAACGCTAACACACACGCATACACACGTGCTAACGCTAATACACGCATACACACGTGCTAACGCTAACACACACGCATACACACGTGCTAACGCTAACACACACGCATACACACGCGCTAACGCTAACACACACACATACACACGCGCTAACACTAACACACATACACACGCGCTAACACTAACACACATACACACGCGCTAACACTAACACATACACACATGCTAATACTAACACACACATGCATACACACATGCTAATGCTAACACACACATGCTAACGCTAACACACACACATACACACATGCTAACGCTAACACACACACGCATACACGCGCGCTAACGCTAACACACACACGCATACACACACGCTAACGCTAACACACACATGCATACACACATGCTAACAATAACACACACACGCATACACACATGCTAACGCTAACACACATGCATACACAGGCGCTAACACTAACACACACATACACACACGCTAACACTAACACACGCGCATACAACACATGCTAACACTAACACGCGCATACAACACATGCTAACACTAACACGCGCATACACACATGCTAACACTAACACACATGCGCATACACATGCTAGCGCTAACACTAACAAACACGCTAACACTAACACATGCGCATACACACACGCTAACACTAACACATGCGCATACACACACGCTAACACTAACACACGCAAACACTAACACACATGCGCATACACATGCTAACACTAACACACACGTATACACACATGCTAATGCTAACACACACGCACTAAAACTAAAACACACGCATACACACATGCTAACGCTACCACACACGCATACACACATGCTAACGATAACACACACACACGCATACACACATGCTAACGCGCGCACACACGCATACACACATACTAACGCTAACAGACACACGCGTACGCACATGCTAACGCGCACACACGCATACACACATGCTATTGCGCACACACACGCATACACACATGCTAACGCTAACACACACGCATACACAGGCGCTAACACTAACACACATGCGCATACACACACGCTAACACTAACACACGCGCAAACACTAACACACGCGCATACACGCACGCTAACACTAACACACGCGCATACACGCACGCTGACACTAACACACGCGCATACACGCACGCTAAAACTAACACACGCGCATACACGCACGCTAACACTAACACACGCGCATACACGCACGCTAACACTAACACACTCGCATACACGCACGCTAACACTAACACACGCGCATACACGCACGCTAACACTAACACACGCGCATACACGCACGCTAACACTAACACACGCGCATACACGCACGCTAACACTAACACACATGCGCATACACGCACGCTAACACTAACACACATGCGCATACACATGCTAACACTAACACACACACATACACACATGTTAATGCTAACACACACGCGCATACGCGCGCTAACGCTAACACACACGCATACACACATGCTAACACTACCCCACACACATGCATACACACATGCTAACACTAACACACACACACATGCTAACGCTAACACTAACACACACACACATGCTAACGCTAACACACACACGCATACACACATGCTAACGCTAACAGACACACGCATACACACATGCTAACGCTAACAGACACGCATACACACATGCTAACAATAACACACATACACGCATACACACATGCTAACGCGCGCACACACACATACTAACACGCATACACAGGCGCTAACACTAACACACACATACACACACGCTAACACTAACACGCGCATACAACACATGCTAACACTAACACACGCGCATACACACACGCTAACACTAACACACGCGCATACACACACGCTAACACTAACACGCGCATACACACACGCTAACACTAACACATGCGCATACACACACGCTAACACTAACACATGCGCATACACACACGCTAACACTAACACACGCAAACACTAACACACATGCGCATACACATGCTAACACTAACACACACGTATACACACATGCTAATGCTAACACACACGCACTAAAACTAAAACACACGCATACACACATGCTAATGCTACCACACACGCATACACACATGCTAACGATAACACACACACACGCATACACACATGCTAACGCGCGCACACACGCATACACACATACTAACGCTAACAGACACACGCGTACGCACATGCTAACGCGCACACACGCATACACACATGCTATTGCGCACACACACGCATACACACATGCTAACGCTAACACACACGCATACACACACGCTAACACTAACACACGCGCAAACACTAACACACGCGCATACACGCACGCTAACACTAACACACGCGCATACACGCACGCTGACACTAACACACGCGCATACACGCACGCTAACACTAACACACTCGCATACACGCACGCTAACACTAACACACGCGCATACACGCACGCTAACACTAACACACGCGCATACAACGCACGCTAACACTAACACACATGCGCATACACATGCTAACACTAACACACACACATACACACATGTTAATGCTAACACACACGCGCATACGCGCGCTAACGCTAACACACACGCATACACACATGCTAACACTACCCCACACACATGCATACACACATGCTAACACTAACACACACACACATGCTAACGCTAACACTAACACACACACACATGCTAACGCTAACACACACACGCATACACACATGCTAACGCTAACAGACACACGCATACACACATGCTAACGCTAACAGACACGCATACACACATGCTAACAATAACACACATACACGCATACACACATGCTAACGCGCGCACACACACATACTAACACGCATACACAGGCGCTAACACTAACACACACATACACACACGCTAACACTAACACGCGCATACAACACATGCTAACACTAACACACGCGCATACACACACGCTAACACTAACACACGCGCATACACACACGCTAACACTAACACACGCGCATACACACAGGCTAACACTAACACACGCGCATACAACACATGCTAACACTAACACGCGCATACACACAGGCTAACACTAACACACATGCGCATACACATGCTAACGCTAACACTAACACACACGCTAACACTAACACACGTGCATACACACACGCTAACACTAACACACGCGCATACACACACGCTAACACTAACACGCGCATACACACACGCTAACACTAACACACACGCATACACACACGCTAACACTAACACGCGCATACACGCACGCTAACACTAACACACACGCATACACGCACGCTAACACTAACACACATGCGCATACACATGCTAACACTAACACACACGCATACACACATGCTAACGCTAACACACACACGCATACACACACGCTAACGCTAACACACACACACGCATACATACATGCTAACGCGCGCACACACGCATACACACATGCTAACGCGCGCACACGCGTACACACACTGACGCTAATACACACGCGTACACACATGCTGACGCTAACACACACGCGTGTACACATGCTAACGTGTACACACATGCGTACACACACGCATACACACATGCTAACGCTAACACACACACGTACACACATGCTGACGCTAACACGCACATGCTGACGCTAACACGCACGCATACACGTGCGCTAACGCTAACACACGCACGCATACACGTGCGCTAACGCTAACACACGCACGCATACACGTGCGCTAACGCTAACACACGCACGCATACACGTGCGCTAACGCTAACACACGCACGCATACACGTGCGCTAACGCTAACACACGCACGCATACACGTGCGCTAACGCTAACACACGCACGCATACACGTGCGCTAACGCTAACACACGCACGCATACACGTGCGCTAACGCTAACACACGCACGCATACACACACGCACACGCGCTAACGCTAACACACGCACGCATGCACACGCGCTAACGCTAACACGCACGCATGCACACGCGCTATTGCTAACACACGCACGCATGCACACGCGCTATTGCTAACACACACACGCATGCACACGCGCTATTGCTAACACACACACGCATACACACGCGCTATTGCTAACACACACATACACGCGTGCTAACACTAACACAGACACGCATACACACATGCTAACGCTAACACACACACATGCTAACGCTAACACACACACGCATACACACATGCTAACGCTAACACACACACGCATACACACATGCTAACGCTAACACACACACACGCATACACACATGCTAACGCTAACACACACACACGCATACATACATGCTAACGCTAACCCTAACACACACTCATACACGTGCGCTAACGCTTACACACATGCATACACGCGTGCTAACGCTAACACACACACGCATGCACACATGCTAACACACACACGCATGCACACATGCTAACGCTAACACACACGCATGCACACATGCTAACGCTAACACACACGCATGCACACATGCTAACGCTAACACACACGCATGCACACATGCTAACGCTAACACACACGCATGCACACATGCTGACGCTAACACACACATACACGCGTACACACATGCTAACGCTAACACACACGTGTACACACATGCTTACGCGTACACACATGCTAATGCTAACACGCATACACACATGCTAATGCTAACACACACGCATACACACATGCTAACGCTAACACACACTCATGCACACATGCTAACGCTAACACATACACACATGCTAACACTAACACATACACACGCGCTAACACACACACATACATACGCGCTAACACTAACACACACATACACACATGCTAATACTAACACACGCATACACACATGCTAACACACACGTACACACGCGCTAGCACTAACACACACACATACAGACATGCTAATACTAACACACATGCATACACACATGCTAATGCTAACACACATGCTAACGCTAACACACACATACATACATGCTAACGCTAACACACACACATACACACGCGCTAACACTAACACACATTCATACACGCGCACTAACACACACACGCATACACACATGCTAACACTAACACACACGCATACACACGTGCTAACACTAACACACACGCATACACACGTGCTAACGCTAATACACACACATACACACGTGCTAACACTAACACACACACATACACACGCGCTAACACTAACACACATACACACGCGCTAACACTAACACACATACACACATGCTAATACTAACACACACATGCATACACACTTGCTAATGCTAACACACACATGCTAACGCTAACACACATACACACATGCTAACGCTAACACACACACGCATACACACACGCTAACACACATGCATACACACATGCTAACGCTAACACACACACGCATACACACATGCTAATAACACACACACGCATACACACATGCTAACGCTAACATACATGCATACACAGGCGCTAACACTAACACACACACATACACACACGCTAACACTAACACACGCGCATACAACACACACTAACACTAACACACACGCATACACACACGCTAACACTAACACACATGCGCATACACATGCTAACACTAACACACACGCATACACACATGCTAATGCTAACACACGCGCGCATACACGCGCTAAAACTAACACACACGCATACACACATGCTAACGCTACCACACACGCATACACACATGCTAACGATAACACACACACACGCATACACACATGCTAACGCGCACACACACGCATACATACATGCTAACGCTAACACACACGCATACACAGGCGCTAACACTAACACACATGCGCATACACACACGCTAACACTAACACGCGCATACACGCACGCTAACACTAACACACGCGCATACACGCACGCTAACACTAACACACGCACATACACGCACGCTAACACTAACACACATGCGCATACACACGCTAACACCAACACAAAGGCATACACACATGCTAACACTAACACACACGCTAATGCTAACACACACGCGCATACACGCGCTAACGCTAACACACACGCATACACACATGTAACGCTACCACACACATGCATACACATGCTAACACTAACACACACACGCATACACACATGCTAACGATAACACACACGCATACACACATGCTAACGCTAACACACATGCGCATACACTCATGATAACACTAACACACACATGCTAACACTAACACACTCGCATACACACATGCTAACGCTAACATAAACACACACATGCACACATGCTAACGCTAACACACACACACATACACACATGCTAACGCTAACCCTAACACACACTCATACACGCGCATTAACACACACACGCATACACGCACGCTAACACTAACACACACACATGCATACACACATGCTAACGCATACACACATGCTAACGCTAAAACACACACGCATACACACGCGCTAACGCTAAAACACACACACGCATACACACGCGCTAACGCTAAAACACACACACGCGCTAACGCTAAAACACACACACGCGCTAACGCTAAAACACACACACGCGCTAACGCTAACACACACGCGCTAACGCTAACACACACGCATACACACGTGCTAACGCTAACCCTAACACACACTCATACACGTGCGCTAACGCTAACACACACACACACGCGCTAACACTAACACACACGCATACACACATGCTAATACTAACACACACGCATACACACATGCTAACGCTAACACACACACGCGCTAACACTAACACACATTCATACACGCACACTAACACACACATGCATACACACGTGCTAACACTAACACACACGCATACACACGTGCTAACACTAACACACACACGCATACACACGTGCTAACACTAACACACACACGCATACACACGTGCTAACACTAATACACACGCATACACACGTGCTAACACTAACACACACATGCATACACACATGCTAACACTAACACGCATACACACATGCTAACACTAACACGCATACACACATGCTAACACTAACACGCATACACACGTGCTAACACTAACACACGCATACACACGTGCTAACGCTAACACACGCATACACACGTGCTAACGCTAACACACGTGCTAACGCTAACACACGCATACACACGTGCTAACGCTAACACACACGCATACACACGTGCTAACGCTAACACACACGCATACACTCGTGCTAACGCTAACACACACGCATACACACGTGCTAACGCTAACACACACGCTTACACACGTGCTAACGCTAACACACACGCTTACACACGTGCTAACGCTAACACACACGCATACACACGTGCTAACGCTAACACACACGCATACACACGTGCTAACGCTAATACACACGCATACACACGTGCTAACGCTAATACACACGCATACACACGTGCTAACACTAACACACGTGCATATATACACACGCTAACACTCATGCATGCGCACATATATATACGACACACATGCTAACACTAACACACACATACACGCGCGCTAACACTAACACACACGCATACACACGCGCTAACGCTAACAGACACTCATACACACGTGCTAACACTAACAGACACTCATACACGCGTGCTAACGCTAACACACTCATACACGCGTGCTAACGCTAACACACACGCATACACGTGCGCTAACACTAACACATACGCTAACACTAACACACACGCATACACACATGCTAACACTAACACACACGCATACACACATGCTAACACTAACACACACTCATACACACACGCTAACACTAACACGCGCATATATACACACGCGCATATATACACACGCACTAACACACACGCTAACACTCATGCATGCGCACATATATATACGTACACACATGCTAACACTAACACACACGCATACACACGCGCTAACACTAACACACACACGCATACACACATGCTAACACTAACACACTCATATATAACATATACAGGCGTACCAACACTAACATGTACATATACACACACACATGTACATATACACGCATGCACGTGCACACACTGCAGTGTGGGAATGACCCCGATCATCTGTTTCTCACGCTGTCGGTTGAGGGATAAATACTGCCTTCAGAACCTTGGGGAGACCGCCCCCCCCCCCCCCCCCCCCCTCACTCTTCATCCAGTAGTCGCCACTGGACCTTTTACGCGCACACGCCCATGCACATACAGCACTGTCACCCACCCACCCTCACCACGACAGGGCAGACAGTCTCAGTTTAGTGTCTCACAAGGAAGTCCTTCCATCCCCGAGGTGTGGGAGCCTGGATTGTCCTGACTGTGTAGATGCAGAGACTGAGTCTGAGTCTGCGTGCGCGCGAGTCGGTGTGTGCGTGTGAGAGAGAGACATAGAGAGAAATCAACAGGCAGACATAGTGACAGGCAGACTGATAAACACACAGAATATGCAACAGAACGACTGCCTAGACAGGCAACTGTGTGTGTGTGTGTGTGAGACAGACAGGCAGAGAAAGCATGTGACAGGCAGACTGACTGACGTTGCAGGGAGACAGGCAGATGGACAGAAGTAGCCTTTTGGTGGTGGAGAGAGAGAGACCTGTCACTGACAGCGTGACTGGGATCTCTTTAACATGTTGCCCAGAGGGAGACCCTCTGAATGGCTTGGTTTGGAACTGGGAGGGGTTGAGGGTGAGGCAAAGGAGGGGAGGGTGCAGTGGGATGAGGGGGTGGAGGGTGGTGGTAGAGTCAGGGGGTGTAGCTGTGCTGAGGTGGGTGGTGGGTTGGCGTTGGTGGGGGGGGAGTCGGTATTGCTGGTGGGGTTAGTGGTGGAGGGGGGGGGGTTGCCGTTGAGGTTTCAGTTCAGTGACGGACCCCCGTTTGCACCCCCCCACCCCCCCCCACAGCGGCTGCCCACGTCTAGAAGTGCTGGAGCCCTCATCACCAGGGTCTGTCGGAGGGTGATGTACATCTTTCCTGGAAAGGCCCGACCTGACCCCTGCTGTGACCTTCCGGAACCATCCGCCGGCTCGAATTGACAGCAGAGGTCTAACACAGGGGAGCAATCGGTGAGGGTTGGGGTTGGGGGGCGCGGGGAGGTGCTGTTTCCTCACCCCCCAACCCCCCGTGTGGCTGAGCTCACGGTTCTGGGACGATGTCGGCGCTAAACTCTCCATCTGAACAAAAACTCGAAGAGAACAGGGCATTTCTGTTAACTTTATCAGGAATCTTCTCCTTCCCTGCTCAACCCCTTTTTGGCGAAATGATGCCGAGCTTGGAGATGGAGCTCTGCCTGCGGTCTATCCCGCGCCATATCCCGGGAATTGCGTACAGCAACAAAAACGGCATTGCTCCCGGGATGGAGAGCAGCCCAGATCCCAGCATTCACCCCTTCCCAGCATTCACCCCTTCCCACATCTCCCCCCTCCCCCACATCTTCCCCCACCCTCCCACACCCCCCTGCCCTCCCACTCCCACCCTCCAACATCCCTGTCCCTCCCACAACCCCCTCCATCCCTCCATATCACCCTCCATCCCTCCATATCACCCTCCCTCCCAGACCGACGCTCAGTCGCAGCGGTGTGTACCATCAACAAGATACACTGCAGAAATTCACCAAGGGTCATGGGAAATCGGATGCCACTCGGTCCCTCGAACCTGCTACCCCCACGCTGTAGGATAGCAGCTGATCATCCAACTCAGTCCCCTGTTCCCGCTTTCTCCCCGTCCAATCCCCACATACCCATCGGTCCCTTTATCCCTTAGATCTACTTCCATCTCTGTCTCAAAAACATTCAATGTTTCGCCCTAAACTGCTTTCTGTGATGGAGAATCCCACAGGTACCACCGCCCCCTACTCTGTGGGGTGGGGGGGGTAGACATTTCTCCTCAGCTCAGTCTGGTACAGCCCACACTGTGCCCTCAGACTGTGACCCCCCTCGCCCCCAGTTCTGGGATCCCCCTCTGGCTCATCGGGAATGCCCTGCCTGTGTTTACCCTATCTGTTCCTCAGGCAGCATCTTCCAAACCCACCACCCACTTCCATCCGGAAGGACAAGGGGCAGCAAGTACATGGGAACAGCACCCCCTGCACATTCCCCTCCAAGCCCCTCACCATCCCAACTTGGGAACATATCCCTGTTCCTTCGGTGTCGCTGGGTCAGAATTCCTTCCCTAAGGACATTATGTGTGTCCCCTGCCTGCCTTGTTTCACATTCCCCGTTCCGTCATTAAACATATCGACAGAATTCCTCTTGACACCTCCCTGTGGGAGTGAATCCCACATTTTTCCCACTCTCTAAGGAGGGGGTGGGAGAGAACATTCCTTCTGAAATTCCCATTGTGTTTATTCAACACAGTCTGTCTGATATCAGCGTGTACCCCCTGGGAGTGGTTCCCGGCATCGAAGTACCCTTCGTTTTAAATACTCAGTGAGCATCACCCTGGGCCTTCCCCCTTTTGAGAGGGAGCATCCTGGCTTGGGGTTGTCTGTTATCAAGCACGGGAATGCTGCTATGCTCGGTAACTCCGAGTGCGGGATACGGGGGTGGGGGGACTGTACTCGGTAACTCCGAGTGTGGGATATGGGGGTGGGGGGGGAAGGGACTGTGCTCGGTAACTCCGAGTGTGGGATATGGGGGTGGGGGGGGAAGGGACTGTGCTCAGTAACTCCGAGTGTGGGATATGGGGGGGAAGGGACCGTGCTCGGTAACTCCGAGTGCGGGATACAGGGGTGGGGGGACTGTACTTGGCAACTCCGAGTGTGGGATACGGTTTTCCAACGCACAACGCCTTTTAAACCTGTGGGGTATTTAATACTGTGAGGGGTTTTGGGAGCTGCTAATGGCAGAGAGATTGTGTCGAATGCAGGCTCACTGCTGGGGCTTCTGCCTGCAGTCCCAGTACCCCTCACACCACATCCTGACTTAACTGGATTTTGCAACGTTTGATTGGTGCCGAGGGGTGGCAGGAATATCAATGGTGCTAGCTTTCTTTTGTGGGTTACTTCTTAACTAAAGACACAATACTGCAGTCGCTCTCAGTTGGCAGGTTCTTTCCACCCTGAGCCTACTCTAGATCTGTCTGAACGCAACAGTCCAAGCAACTGGGGTGGGAGAGGTAGTTGCTTGTGTGATGGGATGCCTCATGCCCTCAAGGGAGGGCAACAGATTCAATTCAAGGACTGAATCTTCCTGTGCGACGGTTTGGCGTGTGTTCGTGGGGGCGGAAGGCGATCAACAATGAATGAAATGGTTCAAAACGAGTGATTGGTGAAGGAATTCACGTGCTGTTTACCAATTGTCACACTGGCCTACGTCATGAAGTTTTTTAAGTGGACTTAACTGAATGCCTTGCTCTAACCAAGCTACAGAGTTGAAATAAATATAAAGGAACTAAATTTAATAAATCTTAATCATTTTGAAAAAAAAAGAATGTTCTTGTGTGCATGTTTTCCCAGCAAAGTAAATTAGAAGCTGAGAAAGTGTCAGTTTATATGCAGAGGATGTGGCGGGGGGGGGGCGGTGAGCGCGTAGAACGCATGGGGAGAGCAAGTCAGGAGTAAATGATAGGTGGGGATAGAGCCTCAAAGAGACAGCACAACAGTCAAGGGAGTGGATGACCTTCAGTGGGGACTGTTAGCGGCTAACAATGGGTTGTGTGTAACAGCAGACCATGTGATATGGGACATGTGAGAGCTTGAACACAATATGGAGTCCTGAGGGTCCCAGAGCGGAAAATGGGATGTTGTTCTTCCAGCTTGCACTGTAGCAAGCCTGAGAGAGAGATGCTGGAAGGGGAACGGGGCTGGTGTGTTGGAGGTTGTCTGTTTGTGGGAGACACAGAATCTTTTTACATCGTTGATTTAGAGATAAGCTCTCTCGATCATGCACACCAGGAAGGGCTAGTTCCTGTGTGGTGTAGTGCAAATGCAGATTCCTGAGATGCTGCGTGGCCTGCTGTGTTCATCCAGCTTCACATTTTATTATCTTGGATTCTCCAGCAACTGCAGTTCCCATTATCTCTTCCCATATTATCGTGGGTTTTTCCCCCGGACTCCATCTTCCCACCTACTGAGCTACAAACTAATAGGGCTCAAGTTTCATTCAGGTAATATTTAAGACTATTTGATATTTGGGAAGGAAGGGGCAGCTCAGTGGTTAACACTGCAGCCTCACAGCGCCAGGGACCCAGGTTTGATTCCAGCCTCAGGTGACTGTCTGTGTGGAGTTTGCACATTCTCCCCGTGTCTGCGTGGATTTCCTCCGGGTGCTCCGGTTTCCTCCCACAGTCCAAAGATGCACAGGTTAGGGTGCATTGGCTGTGCTAAGTTGTCACATAGTGTATATAGGCCAGGTGAGTTAGCCGTAGTGAGTCTGGTTGGGATGCCTGAAGGGCCGAATTGCCTGCTTCAACACAGTAGGGATTCTACGATGGAAAGCTTGGAAAAGTTAGTAGGAGAAACTGTGATAGTTAAGGACCACAGACAGTATAAAGGAGAGAGATCAGGGAACTGTTTGTAATCCTTGCTGACAGTAACTAGATGGTAGGTTTGCAGGAAGAAAAGCTCAGCTATTGGGGGTAAGAAACAGGGATACTTGGAGATGAACTTAATCCACACGTAGATCAGATAAATCCTGTACATCCGCCCCATATGTGGATGATGTCACCATTATCTGCTTCGACCCACCTCAGGGTCCAAGGTAAATTGAAGAAACAGCGAGGCCGTGTTCTTTGGGAACTGGGCCATCCGATCTTTCATTCCCTTCACCGTCAGGACAGACGACCCAAAGATGCTGGGGATATGGTTCGGAGGGGTGGGAGCATGTGCAAAGGCTTGGGAGGAGTGTGTCACCAAAGTGGGTGGATGGGAGCACCGCTGGCTCTCCACTGCAAGTAAAAACCTGGTCACCAGGTCTCAGGCTCGCTCCCTGTGCTTATATGTGGGACAAGTCTGGCCTTTTCCCCAAACCTGCACTGTTGCAGTCTCCCAATTGGGGGTCAAAGATAGTCCGTGAGAGCAGGGACACCATGCACAAAGCTCTGGAATGAGGGAGTGTCACTATATACTGAGGTTGTACCTGTCCCCAGCGTTGGGAACATTGAAGATTACAGCACAGTATAGGCCCTTCGGCCCTCAACGTTGCGCCGACCTGTGAAACCATCTAACCTACACTATTCCATTATCATCCCTATGTTTATCCAATGACTATTCAAATGCTCTTAAAGTTGGCGAGTCTATACCGTCGCACGTAGGGCTTTCCATTCCCTTACTACTCTCTGAGTAAAGAACCTACCTCTGACATCTGTCCTATATCTACCATCCCTCAATTTAAAGCTATGTCCCCTCGTGCTAGCCATCACCATCCAAGGAAAAAGGCTCTCACTGTCCACCCTATCTAATCCTCAGAGCATCTTGTATGTCTGTATTAAATCGCCTCTTAACGTTCTTCTCTCCAATGAAAATAGAACATTGTCTGGGTCTCTGGATTAACAGGCCAGTGATAATACCACTAGGCCTCTGCCTCCCCACTGACATGGTGAGGGTGGATCCTGTCGTGTGGTTCCTTGAGCAGACTGTCCTCACCAGAGGTTTCCGACGAGTGCTGTAACATCACTTTAGGTGGTGAGGCCCATCAGATCCTTTATGCACGCCTGGTCACTCTGTGCCATGGAACACTGCCCTCAAAGAGGCTGTGGGCTTGATGACGGGGGTTGGGGTGTGTGTTTCAACCGTCACACGTCTCCTGCTGGAATGTGCCTTCGTAAAGGAAGTCTGCAGAAAGATGTAACAGTTTTTGTTGAGGTTCATCCTGAGCAGCCCCATATGGTCTGCTCCCCAGGATGCACACCGAGACAAACATCGACTGCACCTGGAGGACCATCAGCTCTTTGGCCTGCCCCAAACTCACTGGTCTTCGAGTGTAAAGAGTTGTCCTAGACCGAACGTTGCAGCCTGGCACACCCGAAGGTCCAGACCTACCTGCTGGGGGACACACTACAGGTTGGAGAGCTGCACCAAGGTGCAGTGTGGGGAAGGACCACCACGTAGGGTCTCTCCTCCAAAGTATAACAAGGTTCCTTCAGTTGTCCCTCCTGATGTCTCAAAATGAACATAAGTAGTTTCCTACAGGAGTAGAAATTGCTCTTTCTTTCTGCAACTATAGAGGAGCTGGGGAACAAAGTTTTAAGATAACAAAGCGTGGAGCTGGATGAACACAGCAGGCCAAGCAGCATCTTAGGAGCACAAAACATGATGTTTCAGGCTTTTCTGTAGAAAAATAAAAAAATAGGCTTGCAAAGTCAAGCATTATAGTCCAGTTGTAAGCCAAGGAGCTGCAGACACTCTAAGCTGGGCTTTGGGTCAGTCTCCCGTACACTGGGCTACGTCCCACTCAAACTCACCAGCTGCTGCTGACCACCACGGGCAATGCCAGGCTTTACTACTGCTCACAGCGTCCTTGCTGACCACCTTCCAGGATTGCGCTGGGTATCCGATGCTGCTTCTACAGTCAAGCTTTTTGCCAAAAGGAAAGAAAAACACGAAGAAAGAGAGAGGGAAGCAGATGAATGGGACAAGATCTGGGATCGAGAGCCTGGACGTTGCTTACTCTGCTGCCACCATCTTGAGAGATGGGCTCATAGGTAATGGAGGTCAATGGAGTTCAAGAGTATTGAAACAAAAGAAAGCATAATTCCATAAAGAAATTGGACAGAATATTTCAAAAATCATTTTTCTTACGTAGTAATTCATGGTTACACCAGCTTTTATTGCCCAGAGGATTGTATAGAGTTAACCAGATTAGCTACTGGCCCGGAGTCATACGGACCCCAAACCTGGTAGATTGCAAATTTCAAAAACAAAAACAAAGTTGCTGGAAAAGCTCAGCAGATCTGGCAGCACCTGAGAGAAAGAAAACGGTTAATATTTCAGTTCCGGTGACCCTTCCTCAGAACTGACAGCAAATTTCTTTCCGTAAAGGATATTAGTGAACAAGATGGGTTATAAAAACAAATCACAACAGACTGTGATTACACCGACAGTCATTAATCTAGGTTTTAGTCCCCCAATCCTGATGGCCCTCACCTTAGGGGTATAAATGGCTGCTGAGATAACAAAGGCGTTAATTTTAAATATCCAGGATTCCAGAGAGGTCCCATCAGACTGGAAAGGAGCAAATGTGACTCTTCTACTGAAGGAAGGGGTGAGGCAGGAAACAGTAAGTGCTGGAATCAATTATTAAGGAGATTATAACAGTGCACTTAAGAAAATCTTTAGTGCCATCAGGAACTGACTGGTAATATGGGTAAAGTGGAAGCTGTGGGCGTACATTTGATGCGGTTAGTGTGTAAAATAACAGCATATTCTGTGGGGGAATGGGGCAAATTGCATGCAGAGGATGGGCATAAATGGGTCGCTTTACAGGTTGGAACAAGTGTTTCCGGGATCATTGCTGGTTGAAGCCCCAAATGCTTTCCTGCCTAAGTCACTGACATGAATGAAGAAAACATATAGATATTTTTGAATCAATTTGTCCATCGGTGTTATGACACAGCCATGGAGCAAGTAGGACTCGGGAATCTGGACCTTCTGAAGTCTGGAACACAAGAGCCTGCTAGGATACAAATATAGGGTTGTTAAATTTGCCACTGATAGATGCAAATTAACAGGCGGTCTTTTGACGCCTTGAGACGGTTATACCGTTCCATAAAATAATTGTTTATCTCAAATGCCAATAACCTTTAGCAACTCTAACCAAAATCTACCTCTGCCTTAAAAGTATACAATGACTGTACCTCCTAAGACCGAGTTCCCCAAACTGACACAACCCACAGAAGAAAAACAAATTCTCACCTCTCTCTCTCTCCTTGAAGGACAATGCCTCATTTTTAAAAGCAACTATGGACTGGCCGAACCCACAAACACAAACAGGCTTACCTCCACTACTCCAGAAATTGTAGCTGTCCATCGACTCACAACTCATGCTTCCAAACTCCAGAGAAAATAAGCTGCGTCCGGCCAGTCTTCGCCTGCTAGGCGACTCACTCACTCCAAAAGTAAACTGTTCACACCTTCCTTTAATAGGGAGGCCAACTTTGCAATGTTCAAGATGTGGTTTCACCTGTGCCCTCTATAATCGAATGGTACCTTTTGCAATAAAGGACATTATTCCACTAACCACCTTACATACCAATTTAAACTACTATCTGCAAATTTGTGGGGTGGGCTTGTTCACTTTTTTAAAAATCTCTGATTGGTTCCTTTTCTAGATTTAGCATTTTTTTTAAAAAAGTTCTCTTTTCTATCTACTTACCTTGTGGACAGTGACAGCGGCAGTATCGGGCTCATTCGACTTGGTACAAGGCAGTAGCTGGGAACCCGATCAAGGGCTCTGGGGGAAGTTCTCGATGTCCAGCCTATAGGCCGAGGATGAACGCACAAACCAGACAAGGCCGAGGCCTGGCATAGACATCAGCTGCATCAGGCCTATGCCAGTTGGAGATCCAACGTGGTGACAGAAGTTGTCCGACATCCACAGTCATAAACCAGAGTGGAGAGAGCGCGCCAAAGTGCAGGAGATCGATACATAGTAGGAACTGCAGTCCCACCATGGCTATTCACTTAAAACAGCAACGCTGAACTTTTAGCTTTTCTTTTACATATTACACTGCTTAGCTTTGTTCCTTCTTTCTGCTTTGTTCTTGATTCTTCATCCCTAGGTACTCTTACCGACAATCGCACTGTGCTATGGCGACATTGAAAACTCTTCACAGTACTCCTGTCCCTGAGTATACAAGACAAAGTCTACATCTGAACGGGTAGTGCAGCAAGTTTGAGACAGGGCTGGTACAGGCAGTGGCCACTGAGCTGGCAGATGGAGTGTTACACGAGAATGTGGATTTGCCCACTTTGACATGGGCAGCTTTTATTTTAAAAAATGCACATCCTTGAACGGAGAAGCAGAAATCTGATACATTACAAAGTTAATGTGCAGTTACAGCAAGCAATTAAGAAGGCAATTGGAAGAATATCATTGAGTGCAAGATGAACGGGTGGTTTTGCCACACCCATACAGAATAGTGCAGACAAATTTTAGCCACCTTGCTTAAGCAAGAATATAAATATATCAGCGGTAGTTCAGAGAAGATTGACCTAGACTGATTCCAGGATGAGTCTGCTTAGCTTATCAAGAAAGGTTGGAGGGGTTAGGCCTGTACCCTGAGGAGACCTGACTGGGTGTTGTTTCTTTGTGAGAAAGTTGAGCCATGGCACACCATTTCAAAAATAATGGGTCTCTCACTTAACAGGGTTAGTGCCTGTAAAATTCTCCGTGCGAGGAGCCGGGAAGGTCACTATTTTTAAAAGGTGGAGGTGGATCGACTTCACTTTTAGTTGAGGGGGATGTGGAATGTAGACACTAATCACATTCCTATACGGATAGCAGAATGGACGAGAACACACGAAGGGGATCCTAACTTGTACATTCGCCCACCAACAAGCTCTCTGTGTTGGAAAGTAACAGCACAGAGATCAGCACTGGTCAATAATACCCAGAATGAGTTCAAACTCGACCTCACTGCTTGGAGAAATTTGGATTTTATTTTCTTTTTAAATACAATGAAGTTTTTTCTTTAAAAAAAGATAACTGCAGCACATTCCTTTAACCAAAAAACACACTGTGCATAAGCAGTCTGATTGAGAAATGAGACAAACATGACAGGAGGGGTAAGAAAACGTAAGAGTTTTATTTCATGAACCCTGCACCCACTCCCTCCCTACCGTTCCCCTCCCCCACGTTATTTTCTTTAAACATTTGACATCGAGAAAGAGCATGAGGAAACAATGTGGAAACGTACCAGGGCTTCCAACCTCAAACTCGAGTTAAAAATTTTAAACGCACCACTCCTGCTAGAATGTCGCGCGTACGCAAGAAACCATGAGACAAAAGGTAGTTGGTTAAAATGGGACAGTAACCCGGAGCGGCGAGCCGAGTGTGCTGGAGGGCAGCAGCAGCTCTGGGAATGGCTGCTGTCGGCTCACGGTCTGGCAGTGATTAATAGCCCCCCTTCACTGTCCATCTTCTGGAAAGCAGAGGTTCCATTGCAAGTCCTGCGATTTGGGGAGGGGGTTGGGAAGAGACAGGCCCCCTCTTAATCCTCCTTGCGGCCCCCTCGCTTGCAGCTCCACCTGAGGGAGTGGGGGAAGAGAACGGGAAACACAAGAGAAAATAAACCGCGGCTCAGCGGGTGGGGGAGGGGGAGTGGGAGAAGTTGAGAGCAACAAAAATAAAACGCGACTTGTCATGCAACGCTTACCGCGGCAGTTACGAATGGTTTACATCATTTCACAATAGCAAATAAAAAGAAATTCAACACAAGGTTTAAGAACAAGTCACTGGATGAGACAAAACACTGATCACAGAATGAGTTAGCGACATACAGATTGGCAACAGCAGCCTATTTTTGTTTTGAACAAAGAACTGGGAAGCCATCTTGGACATACGTCTCCATAAAGATTGTGGGGTCACGCGGTGAAAGACAGGATGAACTGTCGCTTTTTTTTTTAAAAAAAGAACAACTACACGGATGTTCGATCTCTCCTCCAGCTCTCTCCCATTATGCAGCCTGCCCCTACAACCATCACCACTCCGAGCAAGAAACAGCACGGGGCAGTCACTCCAACTTTATACAGATGACGTCAATGCCCAGTCCAGTTCCCTGGTGGACTCTCTGTAGAAGGTGCTCAAACACAGGAGATAATCTCACAGGTGGAGGGAAGTACAGCACTGCCAGCCCAGCTTCCAAACGTCTCTCCCAGGACAAGGGTTGGGATGGGGTGGGGTGGGGGGGCCGGGGTTTTTAAAAAGTGTGACCTGGAGACAGCGACTGCACCTGAACCAAACCCCTCCCTGCAATAAGTTAACCACTGGGCAGCCTACCCTGTGCCAGCACAAACAGGTGTCAAACTGCGCTTGGCTGCATGGTGTATGGCTATTTTTCTCCTTATAAACATCTGCACCCCACCCCTGGTGCAAACTGAAGCTTCAGAGACACAGTAAATGGTGCATTTATAACAGACAGAAAAAGAAAGACAGGGAGGGGAGAGAGACAGAGACAGAGAGAGAAACAGAGAGAAAAAGGGGGCGGGGGAGGTAGGGGAGAAGAGAAACAGAGGGAGAGAGTGACAGAGTAAGAAAGAAGGGGAGGGAATGGGGAGAGAGAGAGACAGACAGCTCATGGTCTTAATACTGCTTCTACTCCAGGCCAAACTCCTCTCCACAACCACCGTCTTCATCGAAAGGCTCCGATCGGTTCTATCCCATCGAGGTGCAGAGGCTGTTTGCTAGCAATTTTTTTTTGGTTTAAAAACAGTTTCCTGTTTTCATCCTTTTGTATGATTCTAAAACTTAAAAACAAAATAGCACAAACGTGCCCTGGCAAGATAGGGTGCCAATGGGCAACACTGCGACCCTGGCTCCCTGTAGAGTGAGCTCCTTTCTCTATCTGAACATGGTTCGAGGGTATGGGTATCTGAAATAGAGGTGTCTTAGGTTTGGGGAGGGGGCGGGGGCGGAGCGGGAGGCATGCCAAAGGGCGGCATTCCTGGCACGCCCATCCCCATCATCACAAAGTTGGAGGGGTCCATGGGAGGAGGGGGGGGCGGGGCGTACAACATGCCGGCCGTGCCTGGCGGGGGAGGGGGCGGCGGCGGAGGGGGCGCCCCGGGGGGGAGGGGAGGCTGGACCCCAGGGGGAGGGGGAACCATAGAAGGGGCGGCAGGCATGGGCGGGGGTGGGGCTGCGCTGGAGGCGGGGGCGGGCTGCACCTGGGGCTGCTGCGGCTGAGGTTGCGGAGGCTGAGGCTGCGGCTGCTGCTGCTGCCACGGAGGGACGCTCGCTGCGGTAATCGTCGTGGTGTTGGTATCTGAAAGAGGGGAGAGAAAAAACAAAAACGAGAGAGAGAGGCACAGAGGCAGTCACTTGGAAAGTGAGCGCAAAGCACAAACTGGGCATTCAGCTCCAGGACAGGCTAGTTACTGAGGCAGTGAGACCTCGGTTGTGTTTGCAGTTTGCTGAAGCAGCTGCAAACAGGATGCTCACAGCAAAGCTGCCCACGGCGGCTACAGGGTTTATACAGCACAGCACTGAGGCTGACCCATAGGGAGGACGTCTAATCAACCTGCAAGGTCAGTGCTGACACAGCAACAGAGAGAGAGAGAGATTTCGGGAGGGCAGGACACAGCTCGGGAGAGACACAGAGAGAGAGGGAGAGAGGGAGAAGGGTGCACAGTAAAGAGAGACAAAGAGAAGGATAGAGAGAGCGCGAGAGAGAGAGAGAGATGAGGAAAGGGGGGGACAGAAAGAGAGCATGCGAGACAGTGAAAGGTGACAGCGAGGGCAAGAGCAAGAGTGAGTGCAGACAGGGAAAGGTGAGTGCGAGCGAGAGATAGAGGGCACGCGAGTGAGATGGATAGACACAGGGAACGGTGAGAGAGAGACAGACAGTCGGAGAGGGGGGAAACGGGAGTGAAAGACAGGGAATGGTGACAGAAAGACAAAAAGACGGGGAAAGGTGTGAGGGTGAGAAAGAGAGAGACAGGGCAAGGTGACAGTGTGGGACGAGATAGATAACAGTAGGGGACAGATAGAGAGAGAGAAAGAGAGAGCGAGAGGCGCGCACGAGAGCGAGAGAGAGCGAGAGAGAGGCGCGCGCGCGAGAGCGAGAGGCGCGCGCGCGAGAGCGAGAGGCGCGCGCGCGAGAGCGAGAGGCGCGCGCGCGAGAGCGAGAGGCGCGCGCGCGAGAGCGAGAGGCGCGCGCGCGAGAGCGAGAGGCGCGCGCGCGAGAGCGAGAGGCGCGCGCGCGAGAGCGAGAGGCGCGCGCGCGAGAGCGAGAGGCGCGCGCGCGAGAGCGAGAGGCGCGCGCGCGAGAGCGAGAGGCGCGCGCGCGAGAGCGAGAGGCGCGCGCGCGAGAGCGAGAGGCGCGCGCGCGAGAGCGAGAGGCGCGCGCGCGAGAGCGAGAGGCGCGCGCGCGAGAGCGAGAGGCGCGCGCGCGAGAGCGAGAGGCGCGCGCGCGAGAGCGAGAGGCGCGCGCGCGAGAGCGAGAGGCGCGCGCGCGAGAGCGAGAGGCGCGCGCGCGAGAGCGAGAGGCGCGCGCGCGAGAGCGAGAGGCGCGCGCGCGAGAGCGAGAGGCGCGCGCGCGAGAGCGAGAGGCGCGCGCGCGAGAGCGAGAGGCGCGCGCGCGAGAGCGAGAGGCGCGCGCGCGAGAGCGAGAGGCGCGCGCGCGAGAGCGAGAGGCGCGCGCGCGAGAGCGAGAGGCGCGCGCGCGAGAGCGAGAGGCGCGCGCGCGAGAGCGAGAGGCGCGCGCGCGAGAGCGAGAGGCGCGCGCGCGAGAGCGAGAGGCGCGCGCGCGAGAGCGAGAGGCGCGCGCGCGAGAGCGAGAGGCGCGCGCGCGAGAGCGAGAGGCGCGCGCGCGAGAGCGAGAGGCGCGCGCGCGAGAGCGAGAGGCGCGCGCGCGAGAGCGAGAGGCGCGCGCGCGAGAGCGAGAGGCGCGCGCGCGAGAGCGAGAGGCGCGCGCGCGAGAGCGAGAGGCGCGCGCGCGAGAGCGAGAGGCGCGCGCGCGAGAGCGAGAGGCGCGCGCGCGAGAGCGAGAGGCGCGCGCGCGAGAGCGAGAGGCGCGCGCGCGAGAGCGAGAGGCGCGCGCGCGAGAGCGAGAGGCGCGCGCGCGAGAGCGAGAGGCGCGCGCGCGAGAGCGAGAGGCGCGCGCGCGAGAGCGAGAGGCGCGCGCGCGAGAGCGAGAGGCGCGCGCGCGAGAGCGAGAGGCGCGCGCGCGAGAGCGAGAGGCGCGCGCGCGAGAGCGAGAGGCGCGCGCGCGAGAGCGAGAGGCGCGCGCGCGAGAGCGAGAGGCGCGCGCGCGAGAGCGAGAGGCGCGCGCGCGAGAGCGAGAGGCGCGCGCGCGAGAGCGAGAGGCGCGCGCGCGAGAGCGAGAGGCGCGCGCGCGAGAGCGAGAGGCGCGCGCGCGAGAGCGAGAGGCGCGCGCGCGAGAGCGAGAGGCGCGCGCGCGAGAGCGAGAGGCGCGCGCGCGAGAGCGAGAGGCGCGCGCGCGAGAGCGAGAGGCGCGCGCGCGAGAGCGAGAGGCGCGCGCGCGAGAGCGAGAGGCGCGCGCGCGAGAGCGAGAGGCGCGCGCGCGAGAGCGAGAGGCGCGCGCGCGAGAGCGAGAGGCGCGCGCGCGAGAGCGAGAGGCGCGCGCGCGAGAGCGAGAGGCGCGCGCGCGAGAGCGAGAGGCGCGCGCGCGAGAGCGAGAGGCGCGCGCGCGAGAGCGAGAGGCGCGCGCGCGAGAGCGAGAGGCGCGCGCGCGAGAGCGAGAGGCGCGCGCGCGAGAGCGAGAGGCGCGCGCGCGAGAGCGAGAGGCGCGCGCGCGAGAGCGAGAGGCGCGCGCGCGAGAGCGAGAGGCGCGCGCGCGAGAGCGAGAGGCGCGCGCGCGAGAGCGAGAGGCGCGCGCGCGAGAGCGAGAGGCGCGCGCGCGAGAGCGAGAGGCGCGCGCGCGAGAGCGAGAGGCGCGCGCGCGAGAGCGAGAGGCGCGCGCGCGAGAGCGAGAGGCGCGCGCGCGAGAGCGAGAGGCGCGCGCGCGAGAGCGAGAGGCGCGCGCGCGAGAGCGAGAGGCGCGCGCGCGAGAGCGAGAGGCGCGCGCGCGAGAGCGAGAGGCGCGCGCGCGAGAGCGAGAGGCGCGCGCGCGAGAGCGAGAGGCGCGCGCGCGAGAGCGAGAGGCGCGCGCGCGAGAGCGAGAGGCGCGCGCGCGAGAGCGAGAGGCGCGCGCGCGAGAGCGAGAGGCGCGCGCGCGAGAGCGAGAGGCGCGCGCGCGAGAGCGAGAGGCGCGCGCGCGAGAGCGAGAGGCGCGCGCGCGAGAGAGCGAGAGGCGCGCGCGCGAGAGCGAGAGGCGCGCGCGCGAGAGCGAGAGGCGCGCGCGCGAGAGCGAGAGGCGCGCGCGCGAGAGCGAGAGGCGCGCGCGCGAGAGCGAGAGGGGCGCGCGCGAGAGCGAGGGGCGCGCGCGAGAGCGAGGGGCGCGCGCGAGAGCGAGGGGCGCGCGCGAGAGAGAGAGAGGCGCGCGCGAGAGAGAGAGAGGCGCGCGCGAGAGAGAGAGAGGCGCGCGCGAGAGAGAGAGGCGCGCGCGAGAGAGAGAGAGGCGCGCGCGAGAGAGAGAGAGGCGCGCGCGAGAGAGAGAGGCGCGCGCGAGAGCGAGAGAGGCGCGCGCGAGAGCGAGAGAGGCGCGCGCGAGAGCGAGAGAGGCGCGCGCGAGAGCGAGAGAGGCGCGCGCGAGAGCGAGAGAGGCGCGCGCGAGAGCGAGAGGCGCGCGCGAGAGCGAGAGGCGCGCGCGAGAGCGAGAGGCGCGCGCGAGAGAGAGGCGCGCGCGAGAGAGAGAGGCGCGCGCGAGAGCGAGAGGCGCGCGCGAGAGCGAGAGGCGCGCGCGAGAGCGAGAGGCGCGCGCGAGAGCGAGAGGCGCGCGCGAGAGAGAGAGGCGCGCGCGAGAGAGAGAGGCGCGCGCGAGAGAGAGAGGCGCGCGCGAGAGAGAGAGGCGCGCGCGAGAGAGAGGCGCGCGCGCGAGAGAGAGGCGCGCGCGAGAGAGAGAGGCGCGCGCGAGAGAGAGAGGCGCGCGAGAGAGAGAGAGGCGCGCGAGAGAGAGAGAGGCGCGCGCGAGAGAGAGAGGCGCGCGCGAGAGAGAGAGAGGCGCGCGCGAGAGAGAGAGAGGCGCGCGCGAGAGAGAGAGAGGCGCGCGCGAGAGAGAGGCGCGCGCGAGAGAGAGCGAGAGCGCGAGAGAGAGAGAGCGCGAGAGAGAGAGGCGCGCGCGAGAGAGAGCGAGAGCGCGAGAGAGAGAGAGCGCGAGAGAGAGAGCGAGAGCGCGAGAGAGAGAGAGCGCGAGAGAGAGAGAGCGCGAGAGAGAGCCAGAGAGAGCGAGAGCGCGAGAGAGCGAGAGAGAGCGAGAGAGAGCGAGAGCGCGAGAGAGAGCGAGAGCGCGAGAGAGAGCGAGAGCGCGAGAGAGAGCGAGAGCGCGAGAGAGAGCGAGAGCGCGAGAGAGAGAGCGCGCGAGAGAGAGAGCGCGCGAGAGAGAGAGCGCGCGAGAGAGAGAGAGCGCGAGAGAGAGAGAGCGCGAGAGAGAGAGAGCGCGAGAGAGAGAGCGCGAGAGAGAGAGAGAGAGCGCGAGAGAGAGAGAGAGAAGGTGGGAATGGTGTGAGAGCGAGACAGGGAAAGGTAGGGGTTGGATGGTGTTGTGAGGGGAAGTGGGGGTGGTGAGGGAGGAAGGGCGGGGTGGTGAGGGGTGGGAGGGGAAACAGTTGAGTAGAGGAGGAGAGGACGCAAAGCAGGAGAGGAGGGGACAGGACAAGAAGGGGGAAGGATGGGTCTCATAGGGTGAGAGAGATAAAGAGAGAGGGTGAGACTGAGAGAGAGCAGAAACTAAGATTTTCAGACCGAAGAGCAGCAAATTTTTTTGAAATAAACAAAGACAGGTCACTGCCCATTAACAAGCATTTACTGAAAGTTTTCCAAAAGTAAAACAAAAAAGAAAATGTAGAAATGCATCCTTACTCACTCTGTTGCCAGGGTAAGGGTGCACTGGAGGCCATACTGCTGCTGGGTTGTGGCGGCTGCTGCTGTTGCTGGGCCTGCTGTTGTTGCCAGGGTGGGATGGGGCCACTGGGTGGGGGTGGAGGTTGGCTGGCTGGAGGTGGGGGTGGTGGTGGTAACATGCCCATCGGATGGTGCATCATATCTGTCAAAGAGAGACAAAAAGCGTTCGGTTAAGTTCAGGCAGAACACGGAGCGCCAACAGCTCAGCCTCAGTTCACCTATAACATTCTTGCAGGATGGACACAGACGTTTCAGTACAACTTGTCCACGCCAACTAGAAATCCTAAACTAATCCAGTCCCATTTTCCAGCATTTGGCCCATATCCCTCTAAACCCTTCCTAGTCATGTACCCATCCAGATGCCTTTTAAATGTTGTAATTGTACCAGCCTCCACCACTTCCTCCGGCAGCTCTCATGCACCACTTGTGTAGGAAAGCTGGCCCTTAGGTCCCTTTAACTCTTGCCCCTCTCACCTTAAACCTACACCCTCTAGTTTTACTCCTCAACCTTGGGGAAAAGGCAATGGCAATTCACTGTATCTACGCTCCTGATGATTTTATAAATCACCATGAGATCACCCCTCAGCCTCTGACGCTCCAGGGATAAACAACCCAACCTATCCTTGTAGCATCTTCCCCACTGCTGCAATATCTTTTTTAAAATACGCCTACGTTATCTTCGCATTCTTAAGACGTACGGCATTGTGTCAGAGTGTGCTCAGCCACCCTCTCCCACACCATCAACCCTATCCTCCCAAGCAACAAAATCCCCACCCACTACAAATGCAGGGGGAAGGAACAGAGAGAGACACCAAGCTGCAGGTCTGTACTGGTCTTTCATCAACCACAAACCTACAGATGCCTTTCAAACTTGGCTGAGGCAACGCACCCTTGCAGTTTTTTTACTTACTCATGGGCGGGTGCACAGGGTGGTGGCCCTGGCTCATCGGAGGTGGAGGCGGCTGCATCCAAGGAGGCGGAGGCCCATTAGGGTTGGGTGGCAGCGGATGGCCACTCATGCTGGGCATGGGAGGGGGGAAACCCGGGTGCGGCCCACCGTGCATCCCGTGGTAGGGTCTGTTGGCGTCAGAGGGACCGGTGCTCATCCACGGAGGTCTGCTCTGTAAAGAAGAGGAGCAAAGTCAAGACAGTGTAACATAACGGCGGATTAACCCTGTTCTCTCATGCTCCCGAACAAGAAGGGCACAGAGAGACCGAGCGAACACAAAGGGAAGCACAAACATTTACTGACGCCATGCAGTTGTAGATCACATTGGGCACCACAGAGGGGAACTCCACACTCACCGGAAGTTGCTGCTGACTGCTGGCTGGCCCAGAGGTCCGTGGTACACTCGGCTGCGTGGAGCTTGTGTGTGCCGAGGATGATGATGCTGGCACTGGAGCTTCTCCCAGCTCTGCCATTAGCGACAGGTACTCCTTGTCCATTCGTGCCTTGTCTTGAGCAGACTGCGGGTCTCCTGGCCTGTTGGAATGAAGCCCCATTGCAAAGGGTGAACCATACAGCAGGGACACACAAGGATAACAAACAATCCAACTGTTAAGGTGCTCAATGCGCACAATATCTGGTTATACAGCAGTCCCTCAGACAAACGTTTGACCCATAACAAAAATCCCAATGATGCTGTACCTCTGATTCACATACTGCTACTGAATCCAGCCTCCTAAAACAGCAACAATTCTCTGCATACATCTCAAAACCCCCAAACAATGAAGGACAGGGTATCACAGCACTAACTTACTGACCTGGAGAATTTGCAGTCAGAAGCAATGTGGCCTGCCCCACCACATTTCGTACACAGCGTCGTGTTGGTGATACTCCTGGGCTCTGTGCTCTGCCATGGTCTCAGTATCCTACACAGCAGGAAGAGGAAATATAGCCACATAAAAACCTCTCATCTTCCTGGGCGCTCCCAGAAAATGGACATGGCAAGCGTTGCCAGGTAGAATGCCTATTCAGAGGTGAAACCTTGATCTGTAAGCAAGTGTGGCCAGTTGTAAAGCCAAGTGCTGCTTACAGACCACCAGAACATTAGCAATCGCTTCAAACACAAGGATACCCACTATAAGAAAAAAGCAAACCTATGTGGACCCTGCATCTGGAATTTCTGTTCTTGGCATGTGGATGCCATTAGCAAGGCTAGCAGTTGCCCGTCTCGAAATACCCCTTTAGCTAAGCAGGTCTCTTGGCCAGTGCACAGGGCAGTTCAGAGCTGGCCACACTGTTGTGGGTCTGGAAACACTTCTAGGCCAAAAGCCTTCCTCTTGTACAGTCTAGGAGCTAGAATCCTGAATGACCAGCCCTCACCTGTTGTCATCCTCACGGAGAGTGCCATTGAGGCGAGCTAGCTCTCTCAGCTGCATCTTCCGCAGGTCGTTTTGATCCTCTGGGGTTTCAATACCTTGCTTCAGGATACCTCGGATCTAGCGAGAACAAGCAGCCCTATTAAAAACAGGCCAGTACATTGTCCCCTTTCTTACTGGGTGCTCACCCATCACCGACAGGGAACAGCAGGTTCGTTTTTGATTTGTTAAAACTGCAGTGTCTTGTGGTAAAGGTCTCACAGAGGCTCCAAAATGCCCTGAATATAGTGAATGCCTTTGAAGTGAGCTCGCTGCTGTGTAAGATAGGGCATTGAGAACAAGATCAAGCTAACAGAACTTATACTTTTATATCATCGCTAAGACAACTGAAACACGTCAAGCCTCTGTGTCACAGGACACTGATGAAGGTTCAAAATACCGTATTATTTGGAAATTTGGGTTTTGAACCATGTTTTAAGTTTGATTTGTATTTCTGTATTAAGATGAGAAGGACTTAGCTTAATTTTGGAGTTGCAAGTGTGTTCTGGGGAGTCTCGCAATGTTTTCATATGCACTCTTAAGACTTTTAAATAAACCCCACGCCCCGGGTGAAAATTGCTTTAGAAAGCATGAGTGAAAGGAAAAAAACATTGCTTCCTTACAAAAAGGCATTCTACAACACAGGGAGAAACAGAATATTCCCTCATTGAAAGAGCAACCTACGTTAGGTAGTGGACAGATCCTGTAAAAGAGAACAAGCCTATGGCAAAGCTGACGTTAAGGTTAGCAATCTTTATCATCCACAATGTCAAGAAACATCGGAAAGATGGCATCTAACTTCTACGGGCACAACTGGAGTTTATAGGTCAGAAAGCCTAATGGCCAGGAAACCTGGATTCTCCTGTTACTGTTTACCATTAGGGATGTCCCCAATGAGGTCCCAGAATAGCTATACAGCCATAAGGACGAATTAAAGGAGGTACTAATTATTACCCAGTGACCCACTCTAGAAAGGGAATGAGACTTCAGACAAGGCAGCCTGCTAGCACAAACTGGCCTGACGAGACAGGGTCACAGATGGCTCCTAACAGGATGGTTTTGACACAGGAAGAGTTGCGTCCATTTGAGCATGTGCCCTCTAACCTGCTCCACTGCCTTCTTCACATTCTCCATTGTGTTCGCAGTGACCAGAGCATGCAGCGGTTCATCTTCCCCCGGCAGCATCTGTCCATCTTTCCGGCCCACCTTGCCCTCCTTCACTGAGCCTTTCCCTCGGATCATGATTTTGGCATTGCATTCTTTCTCAATATTCTTCAACGTGTTGCCTCTGAAAAAGACAAAAGGGGAGCATCAGAGAGAGGGGCCTAGGCACAACAAACCAAGGATGGTAGCACCTCATCACAAGTTCTCTAGTCAAGGCGCTCCAGAATGGGAAACCAGCCCAGGGCAAGATTCAGATGCCACACCAACACAATTCATAGTGATGCAAAATGGTTCACAGCCAATGAACATGATGATTCAGCCCATTCTCTTTCTGTGATTGTAAAGCACAAGGAGCACCCTCACCTCACAATGTATGGGCAAGCCCCCCAGAGTACTAAAACCAATGACACACACCCCCCACCACCCAAAGAGCTTACTTCCCACACAAACTTGAGAATAGGGCCAGAGTCTGGGTCCAATCAGCAGGCCAACAAAGTTTATCAGGGCCAGAGCAGGCCATAATACCTGGGTCCAATCAGCAGGCCAACAAAGTTTATCTCTGGGTATTCATCCTGTGGGATCATCACTTTGTCACTCACACGTGTGGCTGGTGGCCTGCAGGAAAGGAAGTAAAGGTTAATGGCATCTGTACACAGAGGCATCAAGAGATAAGTTATCATTACAAAGTGCAACAGGCCAAGGATTGGGTGAATGACTCATGAGACAACAGTTCAAGTTCAGTTGCTGCAGTTCCCACACTCCATTCAAGCAGAGAAAGGGTTCATGCCCCGCTATTTCACATCCATTCAAGGCTCTTGTTTCAAGGTACTGTCAGCAGTTAGGCACAGCTGCCCCTTTATTTCAGATATCAGTTTAAAAATGGTGCATTAAAGCCATTTCAAGTTTCACCCTGTAGTGTCTTCTACCATCCATTAACCTGCACATTCTCACACTCAGCTCCTGGTCAGGTCACAGATTTTAACTGGTATTGTTTGAGGGTGTAGGCATGCTCGCTGAGCCGATGTGTTTGAGTGCAGAAATTTTGTCACCTTGCTAGGTAACATTATCAGCGCACCTCCTGTGAAGCCTCAGTGCTCTGTCCCTCGTTATCTAGAATGGTCGGCAACACTTACAATTCTGTTTCTCAGTAGTTTGTATATCCAACAAACATATTGACCTGGACCCGATGTACAAACCATTGAGAAACAAAACCGGAACGTCATACCAACCACCCCAGCAAACTGAGACATAACAAACGGGACAGAGCACCGACGTTTCACAGGAGGCACATTTGTGGTGATACCAAGTTGGGTAACAAAACGTCTGCAACCCAATACATTGGCTCGGCAAGCAAATCTACAACCTCATCCACAACCCAAATCTTCTCAAACTCTTTATACTGTTATTGCTTCTTATTCACCTAAGACTCTCACAGAAGAATCAGCCTCACATTCAAATCAGTCATGATCTTAAAAAACCATGAAGACACAAGATGGTGCCACTGTACAGAGCACACTGTAATCACCTATTTCCAATGCTCAGTCATGTAATATCTCAAGATCCAGAGTAATTGCCTGCCTTACACTCTCCTCCACACTGAAGGCTCAGCTACACACTCTAACTTTTCACTACCCTCAGCCTCCAACAATCTTGCATCTTTAAACAATCTTCCTTCAAATGATGCCTTTACTGTAAGCTTCCTGGTTCGCTCCCACTTCTGCACCTCCCCACCCAACTCACTAGTTGAACTTCCCAACCTCCCATACACAGGACCAACTTACTTGTAATCCGCTGGTGGTTTGAAATCAGGGTTGAGGGCAATCATCTCCTGAATGAGGTTGTGTCTCTCCTCTTCCAATTTCTTCCGAGTTCTGAACTCGCGAGTGTTGAGCCTCTTGCCCTCGCTGTTGTAGATTGGCTCAGGAGAGGGGGACCTGTGCAGGGATCAAAAGTTGTCAGAACCACCTTACTCGTGAGCCATGCATCTTAGTAACTCTACTGCAGCAAATGTTTTAAAAAGCACCTCTCCTACGCTTCCCTAATCCTCTCAAGATTAGTTACCATGGTTCTTAAACACTTGGTCTGAGATGCCGAAATAAGCAAGTTGTTGTTAGCCTGAGCTGCGAGTTGAGTTCTTAAATTGTTGAACAGGTTAACACCGCTGGTTGTAGACGACAAATACCACTCAAAGTGCTCACGCCCACATCGACACTGTATGATTGGAGAGGCAATAAACTACATTAAAATTGAGCTGGTTTTGATTTGTGCTAAAGGCTGTGAACAGGGAGTTAATGAGACAGACTTAAGAGATTGAAAAAAAATCAGGTAACATTTTTCATTCTAAAACCAACGAGGTCAGCTGAAAACCACCAGGATACCCTCTTGTTAACTGAGCCAGCTCAAAAACCCCCAATGGGAGTCCTCGCCAGATCATTCAAACCAACACAGCATGTGCAGGAGCTCACTCACAATTGGGGCAAGCACGAGCCGAGTTACGTGAGGACGCAAACCCAGCAGAGCTACCTGTGGGTCAGGGATTTTTTTTTTGCAATAACAGTTTTGCTTTCTTTTTGACAAAAATAAATGTTGTTGCTTTATGGAACCTGAGGTGTTTACTAATTAGCAAAGGGCAAATTGAACCTTCACCATGACTCCCCAGGCTCTGCGGTTTGTACCTTCATAGCCAAGATACTAATACTGTTCAGCATCCTGCAATAGACCCAGTGACTCCCTCCGTCCCCAGGGTTTCCCTGAATTTAAGGCTGGTTGTAGAACCATCTAGAACAGAATGGAAAATAACCCTCCCCTGAGAGACTGCCAAAGTGAGAGGTGTGAGCGCAGAGAGAGTAGGGGGGAGAGAGAGCGGGAAACAAACTACACCAAGAAACATTAAGATGAATGTCAGTGAGCTGTTTGGGAGTCAAATGCAGCAACTCTATGCCAGCAGACACGTAGCTCAGAGGTTCGGCTGGCTGCCAAAGTGTTGTGGGGGTTCATGCAGGAAGACTGATGGTGGCATGCACAGATCAAGCTCAGAGATCAGGAAAGTAAACCCAAGGCTTTGGAGGCCAACTCGCTCCCATGGAAATGCAGGGATCTAGTCTCTGTTGGAAGTTCTCTCAGTCATATATCAGCAGCCTTCCTACAGTCAGGGAAAGGTCTGTCTCAAAAGCTGCTGCCAGCACAGAAGCGATGCGTCAGCCCCCTTCCCCAAGCTGGGGTACCAGACGCCTATGGATGGTGCATTACCAGGAGTGAGCCTACCCCATGCTATACCCTAACATACCCCATTTTGCTCCTCCAAGTGGTTTTTGATCTCTGATCACAGACTCGGTCAACAAGAGATGTACCCGTGTGTTTTATTTTCTCACCCCCTAACCCCCTCCCCTCCAAGAAACTGGGATCTGTTCGATAACTTAGCAATAATAGGTTGGGTGCTGTCTTATTCTGTGATGACCTCATAAGGAGGCAAGACAAAAGGTTAGAGGCTTTAATTACATCTTGAGCTAGCAGATTAGAAATCTACTGGCAATAACATTAAATCTGTACACAACTCATTTAAAAAAATCATACTAAAACAGAAGGAAAATAAAAAAATTGCTACTGGCTGATACATGCTTCAGATTGAGAAGTTAAAAAGGAGTTATTCAAGACACTTTATGGCCTTTTCCAGTTTCTTCAGGTATCGACTGAAGGGATGCAACCTGTTCTCCTGGACTTAACTAGTTTTGCTACTCTTCAGAGCAGTTTCTGTGCTAAAGAGACATGTTAAGCTTGGCTAGCAGTCCCAGACTGCTTCGCTCCCCTCTCTTTCCTCTTGGATATACAATTAAATGAAAAAAAGTATAAATGGTCAGGAAAAGTACAGCTTCTTTCCAAACCATGCAATACAGGCTTGGATCCCACGTAGCGCACCTGTAAACCCTGCTATTAGTTTAGACTAAATACAAATTTCAAAAGATTTTTAAAGAGGAGTCAACAAAGGGGGATTTTGATTAAAAAGGATATCGGGTGGAGAACTGGGGGAGTGGTTTATACGTCAGTAAAAATAGGGTTACACATTTCAAACTTGTAAACACAGGCCTCAGCATTTCCAGGGTTGCAACAAATGGTTTCCACTTTGAGTGCAATTTGGCACATTGCAGCACCTGATTAGAATTAATTTAGTCTGTCGTTGCTTCAAATCTATTCGCACTAAGTTGGCCCAAAGATAATCAAAGCATCAAGTGAGTATCCAATCGGAGTGAGAATGAAACCTTTGGCGTGCACGTAAAGGGAATGCAAATAGACGTGCATACACCGGTGCAACCCTAAGAACTTGAGGCCCCTTTCTGGATACCTTGCTAGTTAAAGAGTCATCACTTTTAGTATCAATAGCTGTTGGTCAAGTACCATCCATCTCAAGCTAAAACTCGTGCAGCTTCAGCTAACCAAAACCAAATTTGACTTAAAAATTAAGACACTGAGTTACTAGAATGGTCATCAACATATTTACAAAATGGAAAATATTATCAGTCTGCCCTGTGCTAAGAGTAGCCACCGGAAAACAACTGGTCCTGCAGCCAGCCATTTGACCTACTTTATTCACTACAGAACCCAGAACCCTCTGAACTTTCTACATTCAGATCTTTCTGGAAAGTTGACTTCTGTGAATGCAGCAAATTATTCTAGCTAGAACAAAGTCGCATATACACAAAAACAGGTAATCCATCGTGAAGTGCCTAAACCACTTAACTGGTCCTGTCATTCAGCCTTATTTTCTCCCTGTGCTTTGGAAGGGACTGGATCGCTGGGGTGTTAGATTCCTGATCACCAATACTTCAATGCCATTTTCCAAACTGTTGTGTACTGGGAGATTTTACAAAAGGCATTGTATCCCAGCCTCTTACACCACAACTGTCCCTGGGGAAATGTGCAAGAAAAATCCCCTCTGCTCCCAAAGAAACAGACGCCAAGTTCCAGACCCCAACCTTTGCAGCAGTGAGCTTGACTCAATGTTAAACTGCATGTGGGCACATGGCTACAGTACAAAGCCAGAGCTGCCGTGTTAATTAATGGCCAGTACTAACATCTGACCCCCAGCTCACACTGCTTATGGCAGTCAGGCTGCAGCAGGGAGATTTGCTCTTGGGCTGATGAGGAGACGAACAAAACCATGCCTAGTAATTTTCTTTGGAACTTGATGCACACGACTCCCACCTGCCACAGGCAAAATGCCAGGGGATTCTCACTGCAAGGAAAGGGAAGCACTGAGATTGACAAAGTCACATCAATTCTTAATTGTTGTGAGAAACTGGAAGCTTTGACCTGAAGATCCATGATATCTGACTATATCAATACGCAAGTTGAAATGGAGCGTCACAGACAGGAGTTAGCACCTGCCTGTTGATATCAATCTCACTGAAGCTTTCACTGGCTCTGACAGGAGGGAGCAGGTCATAAGCAATGATCACATTCCATACCAGGACGGGGAGACCTGACAGCATATGCTCCATCAGAAGACACTTCATGTCCACAGAAATCAAGCCCCAGGGCAGACTAGGTTCAGACTACAAATGCCCTGAGAGAACCCAACTAAACTAGGATTTCAAACAAACAGAGGCTGGGCAGTAATGCAGGGGTCTCTTGGCCCGGTCACTCGTGCCTGAATTGTAACCATGGCTGACGCTCTGGCACCACCAACCCCAAAATCTCAGTGTGCACCGCGGCAGGGAGGTCACTTTTGGAAGGGAATCCGTATTTGACAACTACCCAACTGAAATGTCTATCCAACCTCAAGAGGAATATCTTTGTTGACTGGCAGGCACTCGGTTCTTTAAGTTGGCCTCTCTACTGCCACTCTAACAGCTGAAAGCAGGAGGGCTGACAGGACCAGTGGATTTCCTAAACAATTGGGAGCATTATAGACTGTTGGCGAACATGCAAGAAAGGGAGGTCAGAACAAGAAAGCCAACATGTTTTTCTCTCATCAATGCAAAAAAAATCTGTTACTCATTTAAGAACTTAATTTACAGTTTAACAACTACTCCGGGACAGCTGTGGTCACTTCCTAACAGCATCAAGCGAAAGGGGCAGCAAACCAAAAGAGAAAAACAAGTAAATAAATAAAATTTTCACCAAGTCAAAAGTTGAACCAAAACCAGCACCAGAAACTGCTCAAACTACAATGGGATTGAAATTGTTGATTTATTCATTAAAATAGAAAATAAAACTGTTAAGTAAGCAAATGGAGAACAAAATAAATTCTGAATTACATTGACCGTTTAAAAGGTTCTGAGGCAAGTTACTATTCACCATGCACTGAAAACAATCAAGGTGCTTTGCACCTTAACACATTTAAAATGAGATATTGGGAGGAAATCATAATGTTAACAAGGCTGGTCTGAGATTCAGTTGAGTTTATAGCAGTGAAACAGGAAGGGGTAAAGAGGCCATTTTCAGAATCAGAGAGCTGCTTAAGACAGATGTACATAACACTGTTGATGAGGAAGAGCCAAGTCATAGAAAGCCAACAGCAGGAACGCACCTCCCCCTACCGCCACCCCCCCCCCCCCCCCAACCAACATACTACCATCAGCAAGGGGCTATGTTTTGTTTTGTGGGAAGAGGAGGGTCCTGCCAGATGGGAGGGGTTGACTGGGCCTTTGTTTTGAATCCAGGGAGTTTGTTACCTTCAGGAGAAAGTGGGGCTCTCATTAAACCCAGTATCACTGACCCCCACCAGGTGACATATCGGACTGACAAAGTGACAACAGCTGTGGGAGGAGGTACCTAAGTTCATCATAAGCAGTGCTTTGAGGGGAGGTCAAGCCATGTCTGTTCCCACGCTTCTGCTTGGGGACTGGGGTGAGGGGTATGCCTAACAAAAGGCCTGGGAGTTTGCAAAAGGGAAACTGGGGAAAAATCCCTCAGAATATTGAAGTCTGGGATAAGAGGTGATTGTACAAGGCAATACTGAGCAGAGTAGGAAGTGGAAGAGAGAGAGGTGAGGGAGGGAGACAGCCAACACATTATGTGGCAAAGGGGCCTGCATTAATTGCTGAAAGGTTGCCAAATTGCGACATTCTGGTTACGATCTTGGCCCGATCTACCTCACTCTTTCAAAGAAATGCACATAAAACTATGAACTGAGACCACAGCTGTCCCTCACCCCCAGTTCATTTTATATTTTTTAAAAATTTTGAAAGAAAGTGATTAATCCATTAATCTTGAGAGAACAAAATAAACGTAAATGGTGACCATTTCCATTCCTGTACTGAAAATAGCATTAAGGTAAAAGGATACCATAAACATGAGATTAACCAATTCCAATAACAAACCACATCACACATTTCTTATGCGATGACACCAAGTATTGAAAAGGAAAATTGTTACTGTCAGCTGGTTTAAAACTTTCCCAACCTGTCCTCAGGGTTTGGGGGGATACCAAGGTCTCCAGTACGCAGTTTGCGGGTCAGGTCTTCAATCTGAAGTTGCACTGGAAGAAACCAGGTTAGGAAAAAAAGGACGGAAAAGAAAAGTTACATAAATTCTCAAATCGTTATCAAAACACAGCACGGAGCTTTGGAGGCACAGTGCAATGAATGTTTCAAAAACAGCATCAACATTTCGTCAAAAATAAGAACAAGATATCAGTAATGAAATTTAAGACACCAACTTGCAACACAATCCTAATATAGGATAACTTTTTAAACACGTGCTCTGTAACAGTATCAAAAAGAACAGGATTACAGCTAGGAAAGGTCCATATTAGGGTTGCCACAATATGAAAACAATTTTGTTAGAAATACAAAGTTTAATTTGAGTCCGTAGTTTGCTGCCCCTTCAGGGCTGGAAGGATTGGTTTCCATTATGTTAAGACTGATTAAAGTAGGTCTTCTGGCCTAGCCGTCACTCTGTCAGGAGTAAAGAAGGCAAACTTAACAGTAAACTTGTAAAGAACAATTAATTTTTCAGACGCATTTTCCCAAAATAACGGCTTAGCAATAAGTAACCGAAAACATCCACTGCAGACATTTCCATTTCGGGGACACAGGAAGCTTGACAATGCAGAAAAATGTAATCCAATTCCAATGTATCCAACAGAATTGGGAAGAAGGTACAGCAGGGCAAAGGGAATGCATTGCTGGCCCACCAGATCAAGATTCGGGGCAAGTGGGAATGTGATACTTCCAGCCCTGTTGCTGCCGCCAGTCAGGCCTGCTAATTCAACTTCTTGGACCATTTACAGTTCAATTTGAAAGCTAAGTACAGGTGGAACCTGCTAAATTTAACTTAACACTCAAGAACAAGACAGTGTTGGAACCTGGTAGTCATGCACAGCACTTTCATGAAAGACAAACCTCAGTAAAGCTAAAGAGGGCACAAATGTTTTTCTTGGCAAAGAAATGAATCAATTAATTAAAGCGCTTCAAACAATCAGAAAACACATTGCCATTTTTACAGGTTACTCAGTTTACAACATTGCAGACTAGCTGAGACACGAAATAACGTTTACTGATCCGTGGGAAGACAAATCAGCCGGATTTCATTCTGTCACCTCCTTACTAAGCGGTCAGGCAGAAATGAAAATAGGGATCACTCGCCCCTCAACACTGTTCACTTTTGCCAGTTGTGAAGGAGGGACTCAAACTGGGCATTTTTTTCACTTCCCAGACAACAGCAACTGGTGAACAGGAATAAAATGTGACTGTAATACTTGACATCCCAAATCCACAAGAAGTGAACACCATGTACATTTCAGCAGCAAAAGACCACAAAGTATTTCAGTCAAGTAAATGGCTGTGTACCAACTAGACATCATATTTGGCAGAAGCCTCTCTTCTGGCACAGTTTACTTTATAGACAAAGTGCAGGCTTAGCACTGAGCAGCAGTCATCCCAGTTGAACATTTCTGTCAAGTAGCCAATTATATTAAGGATTCTCAGCACAACTCTCCATGACTGTACGCTCAACCATCTTCAGAAGCAGCCGTTCGTCAGGGGTAACTTTCACCTGACTCACCTCTTCAGTTCTGACGGTTTTGTGAGGCAGAGTTAGAGGAATAAAAACCTCCAACATTGTAAATTTGGATCAATCTGGCTGTTCAGAAGCAGGTATTGATAAGACAAAGAGAGACAAACAGACAGAGAGAGAGAGAGAGAGAGAGAGAGAGAGAGAGAGAGAGAGAGAGAGAGAGAGACGCACACACACAAACAGAGAGAAAGAGAGAGACACACACACAAACAGAGAGAAAGAGAGGGACACAGAGAGAGAGGGACACAGAGAGAGAGAGAGAGACACACAAACAGAGAGAGACAGACACACACAGCAGAGAGACAGACACACACACACAAACAGCAGAGACACACACAAACAGAGAGAGACACACACAAACAGAGAGAGACACACACAAACAGAGAGAGACACACACAAACAGAGAGAGACACACACAAACAGAGAGAGACACACACACACAGACACACACACACACAGAGGATACACACACAGAGAGAGGACGGACACACACACACACACACACACACACACACACACAGAGGACACACACACACACACAC